>NW_020837981.1:14345736-14626823 GCF_003676395.1 Aethalodelphis obliquidens | reverse complement strand
AGGCTCCCTGGTGACACCCATGCTGCTGGTCATCTGATGGCATTTGGATGGAGAGGCTGTAGGTGAAGGGAGCCACAGTCAAACCAGAGCGGGGACCTTGTGCTTTAGAAATCAGACAACTAGTCAATAAAGTTTGCACCCTGGGCTCCAGATGAAGGCACGTCCTGGAGCCTTTATGGCCCATTTCAGCCCCAGCTTTCCCCAGAAGAGGAGCTGGCTGTTGCCTTTGGAGAGGGCACCTGACTGTAAGGAAGCCTCCGGCCCTCATGGAAAGGGGAGGGTCAGGGAACAGGCATGGGAAGGGCCATAGAGCTGGGAGCTAGGTGCCGCCCCCAAAGAAAACACTGCCCCCGTCTGCCCCTGGAAGCGCCTCTCCTCTCAAGGCCCTCAGCTTGGAGTTTTAGAGCCGCCTGGGGAATTCTCTAAAGTTAATTTCTTCCCCATTTCCTCTGGAAAGCACTTCCAGATCCCCAGCCCTCCTGGACAGTCGCTGATAATGTGTTTCTCCTAGATCGGCTCTGATAACACCCACCCGGGTGGTCGCAGCGATTTGTAGAGAAAATAAAAATAAGGAAATGGAGGGTTCCGGACAGGCAGTGTGCTGTGCCTGGAAGGGCCCAGGACTGGGAAACGGTCCCAGACCCTGAGGACTCTGAGCAGGTCACTGCCCTCTCTCTGGGCCTCAGTTTCCTCGCTGGTAAAGAGAGCTCAACACCTTTGAAGAACAATTTGGCAGAATCTGGTCAAGTGTGGAGAGCTGCCCCCCTCCCAGCCACATCCTAGAGAAACACTCCCACGTGCTTAAGAGAGGGAAGGATGTCCACCTCTGCACTGTGTGTGCTACTGACAAAAGGAAAAGAAAATCTAAATGTTTGTCAGTAGCAGAGTGGAGACACAAATTGCAGTACTTTCATCAGTGAAATACCTTACACAGTGAGCATGGATGTACTTGACCTCCAGACCAAGCAATGCCATAGATGAATCTCATCCTATTGAGGGAGAAAGCAAATGAGAAGAGAATATTTACAATATAATTCATTTATGTAAAATTAGAGACATATAAAACAACACCATGCATTGCTCAGGGAGTATATGCGTAAGTAATAAGTATGTAAAGAAATGCATGGGAGAGGAGTGATGAACATCAGACTCAGTGGAGTGGGGGAGGAGGAGGTAGAGATTGGGGTCCTGGGGGGTTGGCTGTATTGGTAACGATTAAGCTGGATGGTGGGTATGCCAGGTTCATTATATTTTTTTGTAAACCTTTTTAAAGATATAATTCACATATACAATTCATCTATTTAAAGTATACAATTCAGTGGTTTCTAGTATATTCACAGAGATGTGCAACCTTCACCATAGTCAATTTTAGAACATTTTTATCACCTCAAAAAGAAACCCCATACCCTTTAGCAGTCATCCTCCATGACCCCAACCTTCCCAGCCCCAGAGAGCCACTAATCTATTTTCCTTTCTTTGGATCTAGTGTAATGTTTTCAAGGTTCATCCATATTGTAGCATGTGCCAGTATGTCATTCCTTTTTATTACTCAGTAACACATCATGTTAAACCTTTTTGAATATCTACAACATTTCAAGATAAAACATTTTTAATCATAAGTTTGATTAGAAGATACTGTTGGATTAGAAGAGTTGAAGGAAGCTTTGGGCCTGACTCTGTAATACCTAATTGGCATTCTCCACCAACAAGGATGTGCCACCGCTTGGAGCTTAAGTCCCATGTGTGGGGCCTTTGCCACCTCTGGCAGCAATAGTGCCAGCCCTACCAGGACCCATGTCTAGGGGGCCAAGCCTTATTCAGCTGGACTCTAGCACCCAATCCCCCCTGGTTGCTGTGCTGCCCCCTTTCCCTTCCTCAGTGTCACCACCGCTGAGACGTCTCCCGTGACTCTCCCAGGCACAGCTGGTGGCCCTGGGAGCATCCAGGCATTGAGGGCTGACAGCCCTGCAAGGTCCTTATCTTTTCTGAGCATCGGTCTCCACCACTATAAATTGAAGGTACTAGGGCCCACCTAATAGAGATGAATATTCAATGAAATGTTATGTATCTATTATCCAGAGTCTTTGTCAGGATTTGCTTTTTTTTTTTTAATAAGAGTCATGTTTTAAAATTTATTTGTTTTTTATTTATTTTTGGCTGCACTGGGTCTTCGTTGCGCGCGGGCTTTCTCTAGTTGCGGCGAGCAGGATCTACTCTTCGTTGCGGTGCGCGGGCTTCTCACTGTGATGGCTTCTCTTGTTGCAGAGCACGGGCTCTTAGGCACGCGGGCTTCAGTAGTTGTGGCACACGGGCTCAGTAGTTGTGGCTTGCGGGCTCTAGAGCGCAGGCTCAGTAATTGCGGCGCATGGGCTTAGTTGCTCTGCAGCATGTGGGATCTTCCCAGACCAGGGCTCAAACCCGTGTCACCTGCATTGGCAGGTGGATTCTTAACCACTGCGCCACCAGGGAAGTCCCAGGATCTGTTTTCATATCTCTGTCTTCCCCGTTACAGGAGGATGACCCTGGGCAGGGCTGTGCTGTCTGTAGGGAGAAGCAATTGCCCGGCTTCAGTAGCCGTGGTTCCCAGTTGACCTGCCCTCGAGAATCAGGCTAACCCAGCGCCTACAGGTGTGGGCTCTGAATTCCATCATCCCCGGGGTCAAGTCCCAGAAATCCCATTCTACCCCTATTAGTCGTGGGACTGTGGATGAGTTACTCTCTTGACCTCAGATAAAATGGGAATAATGATAGTACCCACCTTATTGGGCTCAACATGGGGCCTGACACATACTTGGCTCTTAACGATTGTCCATTGCCGTGATGATGATGATGATGATGATGATGATGATGATGATGATGTTGATGATGTTGAGTGGAAAAGGCTTTTGCCCAGTTGCATCCGGCCATGTGAGGTCCTGGAAGAGAATGCACATCACGCACTGAAGGCAACACGGGAATGTGGTTGAAGCCGCAGAAGGTGCTCGCTCCCTCCCACTTCCCTTTCTGCCCTGCTGGTGGCTAAGTCATTCCAACACTGACTTAAATTCTGGATACCTTTATACAGGACACGGGGCTCTGCGCTGCAGGTTGCGAAGCGGGTGAGCTGCATGCCTGCCCTCAAAGAGGTGATGGCAGCATTTGCGGTGGGGTGGGAGCCCTCAGGGGGAACCCCAGCTCTCTAGGCCTTGCTTTTGAGCGTCGGAAAGGCCACTTAACCGTCCCAAGAGAGGTTTCTACCACAGTGATGCTAAAGGAATGCGAGGTGCTGCTTTGCAGGAAAGGGGCGGTAAACCGGAAGGGCCATGGCCCTTACGAGAGGCTAGAAGGTAGGGCACGCTGGACATGTGGACACATCCCTCAGTTCTTCCTGGAGCCACCCTGCCGCGCACGCCCTTGCTGGAGCCCCACTCCTTGTCACAGCCCAGCCAGCCTCTCAGCTACTCCCCGGCAGATTGCTGTCCACCATCAAGGCGGCTTGGATGGTCTCTGACAGCAGCTAGTCTGACTGCCCACTTCGTACCTCGTACACCTCACTTCTTCCTCCCAGCCTCTCTCTGAGGTTAAGACTCACATGACCATGTTTTCTAGATGAGGACTCTGAAGCTCAGAGTACTTCGCTCAAGGATACAGGGTTAGGAAGTGGCAGGGTTGGGACCTGAAACAAGCCCTGAAACGTCAGAAGTTACTTGCTTCTAGTGTACATTCTCCAGCCACCAGAGTGCTCCCTGAGAGCAAACTGAGGACTTGGCAATGGCCATAATGCTTGTCCAGGGAGGTGGTGTCAGATAAGGCTGGAGGACATTAATTAATAATGATAACAACATGTATCGAGGGCTTACTCTGTGCCGGGCTCTGTTATAAGCGCTTCATCACATTATCTCATTTAATCCTCGTAATTACTTTATGTGGCAGTTACTATTATTACCTCCTTTTTACAAATGAGAAGACCGAGGCCCAGAGAGGTTATGTAATGTGGCCAAGGTCACAGAACTAGCGTGTGCTGGAGCCAGAATTATTTTAACCCAAGAAGTCTGACTCGGAGCAAACCAGAGCAGTGTCAGAATGCAGACTCGCTCTCCCTCCCTCTGTCTCTGTCACTTTCACTCACTCACTCACTCAACAAACACTGGCTGTGTGCCATGCCGTGTCCTCAGGAGACTCAGAGGGGCTCACAGTTCAGGTGAAGGGATGCACAGGTAAAGCAGCAGCTGCTGTGGAGACCAAGGGCTCCAGTGGGGGCAGCTCTGCAGGGGGGGCAGGTGGGTGCTCTGCGTGAGGCAGTCCAGCTGCAGTCTTGGGGTCACCTCTGTGAGGTGGGCCACAAGCAGGGCGGGGACCGATGCTGTTGACGGTGGCCTGCACAGCTGGCATTTGTACCTAAGGCCCTAGCCCAGGGGGGTCAGAAGAGACCCAGTAGCTCAGCTGCACCAGGCTCCTCGGTGAGAAGCAGGAGAGCCCCCCAGCTCTGCACGAGGGGGTGTGGCAGAGGTCGGCGGGAGTAGGGGAGGGAGAGAGGAGAGGATTCCAAAAGCGTCTGGCCCTGCAGTGGCTGAGTGGCAGCAGGGCTGGCCCTGGGCCTGCCTGCTCGTTCTTTCCAGCTCGCTTCGCGAACTCCTCTGCAGCCTGGCGCTCCTTCCCGGCCCCTCTGGCCTTTGCCATCGGCGAGGCAGGTATGGCCGGCAAGGCAAGTGGGAATGTCTCCAGTGGGCGGGGCGTGCAGCGAGAGGAACCGGGGGCGGCTGGTCTGGCGCCCCTGGCACCGCATCCCTTGGCAGGCGAACGCCTCCGCCTGGTGGAGACCCTGGGGAGTCTCGTGGGGCCTGGAATGAGGGTCAAGCGGACAGAGGGCTCCAGCAGTGCGGCCTGCCGCTTCAGCCAGCCCAAGTGGGGAGGAAATGCATGACCGCCTGGCGTGGCGCCGGGCCCAGCAGGCGTGGGTGGCTGAGTGGACGCCAGCTCTCCACACAGCTCTGCGCACAGTCACGGGGCCGCCTGGCGCACGGTGAGGAGGCCAGGGCAGCTCCCAGACCTCGGGGGGCAGCGGGACAGAGCAGGGGGCCGTGGGCTCCCAGCATGTTGGCGTGGGGGCTGTCCCAGCCGTGCCTCCAGGCTCCCTCCCAGACACCTAGGGCCTGAGGGCTTCGGCGGCCGGAACATCCTCTTCGTGGCCCTTCAGGCTTAGAAGCTTGTGCCTGTCCTCCTTGAATGAGCCTCTCCTCTCCCTCAGGCGCTCGTGAGTCTGGACACTGGCCGCAGGGCCATTGCCATGGCCTCACCCAGTCATGGCGCCGGCACTGGCTCCGATTGGCGGGTCTCTGTGTCGCTATAGTTCCCGGTACTTGACAGCATCACCCCGGCTGCTTCGCTCTTTGCTGATTGGTGCCCAGAGGTGTTGACCGGAACGTGATGTTCTGTTTTTACCTCAGGGAGTGGGGTTGAGGAAGGGTCAGATGACTTACTGGACTGAATGGACGCTGACTCTGAGAAACAACGCTGGAAGTTCACGGAGTTTTTTTTTTTTTTTTAATCATGTTATTCTTTTGAAATCATGTGCCCTTGAGTCTGGAAAGTCTGTTCAACAACTCTAGAAGAATCCGGCTCCCAACTCTTACAATTATAATCCTGGCATCTGCCAAGTGCTCCCCAGCTTAGCTGAGGAAGGAACAGGAGGGCAAGCTGGGCCTTGAGCGAGGGGAGTGCAGAGCCTGTAAGGTATGGGGTGAGATCGGCCTAATTCTGGATCCTGACCAGGTACGGAAGAGGGGGTTCCTGCAGGGACGGAGGGGGGCACATCTCCTCCTTACAGCCGCCAAATCCAGACCTCGACACCAAAGGGACATCGTCAGAGGCCACCTTGGGCAGGGAGGCAGCGGCAAACTCTTTCTTTGAAGGAAACTTCCCTGCAATCCAAACTTTACCTGTCATGTAAACACAGGGGCAGAGCCCCACAGGTGGGATCGGGGTGTCCCACTGGTGACCCCTCCAGGTAGCTCGATGCTCTAGGAGCAGGACTCAGAATCCACCGGTGTCTTCCAACCTGTTCACTTTGTAGTTGGGGAAAATGAGGCTCTAGGAGGAAGAAAGGAACTTGCCCCAATCTACACAGCCAGATGGGGAGTGGCCGTGCTCTCTCCGCCATGTCTTGTCCTCCAAACGGGTCCCCAGAGGCACACCTGGGGCCACAGGGAGAGGGAACTTCTATGGAAACTGAGGCAAGGCGAAGGACTGTAAAGTTGCCCAGTGGCCAGTGTCGGCCAACACCGTAATGTGTCCTGAGGCCAGGAGCTCCCGCCAAACTGGGTATCTGGTTCCGGATTCATCTGTCCGTTAGACAGCCTGTCCTTCCTGCCAGAACAAAAGATGCTGTCATGTCCCTAAAGCTGATTGGCCCCTGAAGCCACCACCCACCACACAACTATTTCCAGGGATGAATCCAGATCCAGTCTTCTCGACTCCTCCCCGGGGGCATGTGTCACTCCCCCGTCTTGCTTCTGCGGAGGGCAGTAGGTTCCTTGCGAATTAGAAATCAGCCTTGACTCTCACTTCTTCTCCATCCTCTCTGCCCATCTCCTTGTAAGGTGGACACCTAAGGCAGTAGGATCGTGTTTCTATAGAACAACAACTCCAAGATTCTGCTTAAAAAAAAAAAAGGAAAGAAAGAAAGAGACATACAGAGAAGGAACAATGAGATGTTATTATCCAGAGGAAGCTCAGGCTGGGGACCCCTTTCTGATGTTCACTTTAGCAGCTGTGTGGGAGGGCTGGATGTACTCACAGCATTTGCTCACCTTGACAGCCCCTGTGGTATGATGAGTCACTCTCTTGGTCTTGGGAAGCTTCGAGATCCCCCAGCCCTCCTCCATTCCTGTATGACCCAGTCCTTGTCATCCAGCCAGCAAAGGACAACAGGGTCCTGTGGACTGCTTGCCCCTGGGCACTCCATCCACCAAGTCCTGGGCAGGGCAAGGTCTGCCCCTGCTCCAGGGCATCCAGGCAGCCCTTTCCTCATGTTGCAAGGGGCCACACATCCTCTCATCCCTCCCAGATTCGTGTCAGAGCTGGACAGGCCTAGACAGGATCTAGTTTGAAGTCGGGCTTTATAGACAGAGTCTAAGACCCAGAGAAGGCAGGAGGTTCCTTCAGCCATGTGTGGAAGCATCTGGACTAATGAGTGGTGAGATTGTCTGCTGGCTGAGTTCTAGGATTTGACTATGTTACAGTTACTGGGCAAGTGACTTAACCTCTCTGAGCCTCAGCTTTCTCATCTGTAAAATGGGGATGATGATACCATCTATCTCATTGCACTGCTGTGGGCACTGAGATGTAGGTAAAGCCCTCGGCACAGTGCCGGGCACAGGGGAGGTGCCTACTAAATGGTACCGAGCTGCTGTTACTCACCTCTCCTGAACACCCACCCAGTACTCTTTTGACTGCCCACATTGCCTCTCCTCCTGAGCCTCGGAAACACCATTGCCCTGGGACCAGCCCTTCCAGAGGAATCTGTTTGAACAGCTGCCTGTTGGCTGCAGCAAATCTCCACTGAGCCCCTGCTGTATACAGAGCACCGGGCACTCAGGTGGATACAACATTTGTAAAGGCTTCAGATCTGCACTGAGTCCTGGCTCTTGTGAACACGGTGTAGCCCCGACTCTCTGGGCCTCGGCTCCCGCGTCTATAAAATGGAGCTATGACAGTCTCACTGAGTGAGTCTCTCAGTGAGTTCATGTGTATGCAGCTCCTTTGAAAGTTCTAAAGTGAATTGCCATTTGCTGCAAACATACCGGTTGCTATTTTCATAATTTACACAAAGACAAGCAAGATCTTGTCCCCGCCTTCTAGAAGCTCATCTCCTGATTGGGCCCTAAGCAGTGTCCACAAGAATCATTTCACCACTTATATCCTGCAATGTGTACATGCCAGCTGTGGCATTTAGAGAGTGTGGTGGTCTTAGAAGCCTCTCCAGGGCAGATGACCCCTTCATTCATTCATTCTCAGGGGCAGGCACTATGCTAGGCTCTAGGGATATAAGGGTCAAGTTGACTGACAGGCCTTGTCCTCCTGGGGCTTCCAGTCTAAAAGAGAGAGCTAATAAGCATATAAAGAAATAAGAAAATATCCATTGATTATTATGATGAAAATGAATCAAAGGCCTATTTTCCATGGAGCCTGGGGGGGTGGGCAATGGTATCTGTTTGAAGGTGGGTCAGGGAAGGCCTCCATGAGAAGGTGACATTTGAACTGACAAGAGGGACCCTGCCTTGTGAAGAGTTAACAAATGATTCAGAACTTGAAAAGTGCTTAGACTAAGCCTGGCATAGAACAAAGCACTATAAAAGTATCTATTAAATTAACTAATTAATTAATTGACTGATTGTATCAGGGGATGGGGTGTGAGCATTCCAGTCAGCAGGAACAGCATGTGCAAAGGCCCTGAGGTAGAAATGAGCTTGGTGTGACTGAAGAAGAGAAAGAAGGTCAGAGTGGCCTGATGGAGTGAATGAAAGGGAGAGAGGTCGTGCCGGCAGCCCTGAGGTGCCTTGCATGACTCTGGCCTGTGGGGTTTGTAAATTTCATCATTCATGAACCAGGAAGCCACTGGAGGGTTTTAAAAGGGGAGCCACGCACTCAGAGTACAATTTACATTCTTGGCGTTGACAGAGAATGGACTACAGAGGCAGGGTGCTGAGGTAGGGAGAGAAGATCCTGCTGTGGGTGTCCAGGCAGCGGTGACAGAGGAGATTGGAAAAGTGGAGAGGCTTGGGCTATGTTTTGGAGGTAACATTGGCAGGCCTTGCTGCTGGGCTGCGTGCAGCAGGGAGAGAAAGAGAGAAGCCAGGCAAGACTGAGAGCTTTTTGGCTGGAGCCATTGCCTGGCTGGGCTGTGCAGGGCATGGGGCTGGAGCATGGCTGCAGCCCAAGGTGCCAGGTTCCTGGAGGCATGGCATCAGGCCTGGAAGAAGAAGCTGAAGGGATAGTCAGCGGCAGTGAAGGCGCCGGTTACTTAGTGGCCCTATTATTTACACGGCCCCCAGCTGTGGCATCTGTTGGCTAGAGTGAGAAGTTGGTTGAATGGCCTAGTTTCACTTCCAGTTCGTAAGCTCATGCCCGGTTTGTTAGGTGCAGAGAGGGGCCTGGGTTTGGGGAGAGGGAGAGACGGGCCTGTCTGCATGGTTGTGGGCATACAGCTTGTTGGCTGATGTGATGATGCAAAGGGCCCCCAGGGTAAAGATGTCCTGAGTTCCCCTTCCCACCGCACAAGCTCCTGGTGTATTTCCTTCAGCATTGACTCCGGACAGGCGAGGATGATAGGCCCCCTTTGAAACATGAGCGAGGTAAGTTTAGGACAAATTAAGGAAGTCCTACTTCTCACAGTGATTCAGGAGCTCTGGGGACTGCTTACCCCTCGAGGTGGTCCAGGCTGGGAATGTCACGGGGTCCCAAAGGGATCTGGGGAAAAGGACAAAATGCAGAACCCTAAATGGCTCTGGAGAGGAAACCTGGGATCTGTGTGACCTTTAAGCTGACGTCAGGGAGGAAACCAGTCCCTTGAGGCTTGTGCTGGCAATGGAGTCAGGAACCTTCCTAATCTAGCTTCGTACCCGCCCGGGCGCCAGAGCTGGAGGGGCCCCAGACTCTGCCCCACTCAGTCCTCTCCTTTTACACGGGAGGACACTCCTCTGTCGTCCATCTGCCAGAAAGCCCGCAGTGGCGCCAGCGCCTTCACGACAAAGTCCAGCTCGGTCCCCATCTGGCCCCATCTCTCCCCACTGCCCCCCGCCCACCTTGCAGCCTCGCTAGGGCTCTCTTCCCCTCGCTCTGCCCTCTGCCAGGAACACCCTTGTTCCATCTTTGCCTGTTAACTCTCTCTTACCCTTCGGATTGGGCCTTAGTTGTAATCCCCCTCCGGGGAGTCCTCCCCGACTTCCAGCCCCTTTCCCACCGAATGCTTCTGCTAAAAGCTTCCTCACAGCCTGCTGGTCCTCCAAGCAGACCCTTATCCCACTGCATCATCATGGCCTGTTTAAATGTCTGTCTCCCTCTGCACAGCCAACTCTGTGCCCTCCCCAGCACCTGGCATGGAGTAAATACTCTACAAACCATCATTTAAGGTATCAGGCCCAGAGAACAGAATTGCCTTGCACACAATCACAATAGCATCCTTTCGGACATTCATCCGTGCATGCATTCAACTCGTGTTACCTAGCACCTGCTCCGTGCCAGGACTTTCCTAGGTGCAGGGGACCCGAGGGTGTGCAAAGTAAGTCCCAGA
The DNA here is from genome assembly GCF_003676395.1 of Aethalodelphis obliquidens. Classification (NCBI taxonomy): domain Eukaryota; kingdom Metazoa; phylum Chordata; class Mammalia; order Artiodactyla; family Delphinidae; genus Aethalodelphis; species Aethalodelphis obliquidens. Next base: position 14,616,553 of record NW_020837981.1, on the reverse strand, counting down.
ACTTACCGTCTAGTGAGGGAGGCATCTCCATGGATCGCACTAGCAAATGTACAATTGCAGTGGTGACCGGTCCTACCAAAGGGAGTACAGGCTTTCATGACAAGCTAGAAAGAGTTCTCAGTGTCAGGGAGGTCCAGGAAGGTTCCCCAAGGAAGTGACACTTGAGGAGCAGAAATTGACCAGGCAAAGAGGGGAGGGAGAGAGTTCATTCCAGGCAAAGGGACGAGCATGTGCAAGGACACTGAGGTGGGAAAGAGGGTGGCAAGAATGAGGAACTGGAGGCGCTGCATGGCCAGAGCAGGGAGCTCGGGGGCAGAGTGGCATAAGGTGAGATTTGGAAGGTCGGCAGGAGCTGGAACATGGCTCGTGGACCATGTTAAGGTTTTTGCCTTTATCTTGAGAGCAATGGGGAGCCACTGAAGGGTGCTGAGCAGAGCCATGACCTAATCCTATTGGTGCATTGGAAAGCTCAGACTGACTTCTGTACAGAGCAGGGACCAGAACCTGGGTGTCCTCACACCCAGTCCCTATGGGTCATCCATATTCTGTACCCCCACCCCGCTGAGGTCAACACATCTCTAAGGATTCTCTTCCCCTCTCCCCTCCCACCTCCTGAGCATTCATCTGCCCGTGCTGCTTTGGGCACTAACATTATCCCCACCCCGAATGCTGGCTTTCCACTGCACCGCGGTCTCTACCCTCTTGTCTCCAGCAGTCACAGCGGGCTGTGGGTGCCCAGGTGCTAACCCCAGTGTGTTGCCAGGGGACCAGTGTCCCCAGCAGCAGCCAGGGGGCAAGGACTGCATCACTCATGGTTTGCTCCTTCCAGGCCCTACTGTGCGGGGGTTTCAGACAGGGGCCGCAGTGATTGGCCAGCGCCATTTACACCGGAGCAGTGGCTCTCACAGGCCTCAGGTCTGCAAACATTGGAAGTCGGTGCCAGGACTAAGCAAGGTTAAATCTTCCCCATTGCCTGGGCTGCAGAAATGCAGTGAGAGTAAACTGTTTATATTCTCCAGCTACGGAGCCTGTGACCAAAGGCCTCCTGCAAAGAAATCGTGGTTCGTGGGATGTGAGTGCTGGGGGATGTGGGATCATCTCCTCCAGCACTCACTGTCACAGCAGGAGTGGAGGGCCCCGGGGAGGCCCAGAGTCTCACACAGGGCAGTCACACTGCACAAACCGTCAGAGGATTCGACTGGTGGTCTGTCACAGAGGCCACCAGCCTGCACTGGAGCTGGTGTGATGATGCAAAGCTCCTCCCAACCACACCCACAATCTGGGGCTGAGAAAAGGAGATGGAGTTAAAGCCTGGTGGCTCAAAGCATGGGTTTGGGGCCAGACAACCCTGGGTACAAGTCCTGCCTTTATCACTTGCCAGCTGTGGGGTCGTGGGCAAGTTACACAACCCCTTCAGTCTGTTTTCGTTTACGCTGAAATGTCCATTACGACTGCCCGTAGCCACATGTGACTATGTTTAAACTAATTAAAATTAAAGTTTGGAATTCGGCTCCTGGGTCACCCCAGCCTTATTTCAAGTGCTCGTGTGGCTCGTGGCAGTTGTGCTGCACAGCACAGACGTAGAACATTTCCATCGTGGCAGAACATCCTGCTGGACAGCTTTGATCTATACAACGAGGGTGATGAGGAGACTTAGCCTATGGATTTTGATAAGGATTAAATGAGATAATGAATGTGAAGCAACCTGACACAGGACCCCGAGTATTGTCCACTGATGTTTACTGTGATGGTGAAGGTGGCGACAGGGTTGGTGACAGTCTGTTCATTTCCACGTACATTCTCAACGGCCGGCTGCATCCACCAGAGAGGTGTTGCTATCCAATAAAAAGGTGCTGGAGCTAGGCATCAATACACCTGGGTTTATCTATCAATAAAAAGGTGCTTACCGTTTGCTCTGGGCCAGACTCTGTGATAGGTTTTCGATAAGTCGCAAACTGGAACGAGAAATGGTTCTCATCTTCCAGGAGAGATGCCCACAAATAAAGTATAGAATGTAAAAAGCACCCAAGGAGAGTCAGAAGCAAAAAAGAAAGGAGTAGCAAGCCCTGAGGGCTTCCCAGAGGAGGCATCATTGGATCTCGGTCTTGAAGGAGGAGTGGGGCTTGATTTTTAGAGGGCAGGAGGGCAACCCAGACCAGGGAGCAGCAGGTGCTAACACATGGGGCAGAAAAGCTGTCTGTGCAATGGAAATGATGGACAACTCAGCATGGCTGGTGCAGAGGGCATGGGGCACAGGCCCGATACTCAAATGCCAGACACTCAGGATTTATGGAATCAGTGATCCGGAGGAAGCTCATCACCGTGTCCTGCCCCCCTGGGCCTCACATCTGCTCCAATTACACCTCCTTCTCTACCTGGATTTTACTGGGTCCGAAATGAAATTCCCCATTTTCCTCTTGAACCAGCTCATTTCTCTTGTATCCTCAGCCTCAGGGAAAAGCAGGCCGTACCACCCACTACCAAGACTAGAAACTTGACGCTGCTTCCGCCCTCTCCCTCACCCCCACCCTGTCCACCAGGCACCATGACCTACGGACTCAGCCTCTTTGATATTCCCCACTGTCTGCCCACCCCCCCTCCCCGCCCCCCAGCTCCTGCCACCGTCTTACTCCCACCCTCAGCCCTCCTGCAGATCCTTGCCACAGTGTGCTATCAGTTGCCCCTCCTCCATTCTGGTCCCTTCCCCCTACCCTCCACTTGTCAGGTAGAACAGTTTCTCAAAACTGCCAACCCAATCAAGACCTCCCTTGCTGAAGACATTCAGTGCCCCTGGGATGCTCCCGAGATATCGCTTGTTGCTCAGCCTGGTCTTTTTCTACGTTCCAGCCACACCAACCTAGGCATTCCCTAACCCGCAGGCCTCCTTCAACCCTTCCTCTCTCTTAGCCTGTCCACCCTCCCGAGCAGAAATCAGCTTCGGGCCACCAAATCTGGAAAGCCTTCTCTGCTTCCTGCGCCCCGTCCCTACACCCTTTCTCGGCGCTACCCCTGCTCCCTCCATTTCAGCCTTCCTCCCCATGACTCTGACGTCCATCGATTCTGCATGAGAATCACCCACTCTGTTTAAACATGCAGATAGATGCTCAGGGCCCACACCAGACCTTCAGCATCAGAATCTCCGAGGGTGTGGTCTAGAACCCTGCGTTTAGATAGGCATTTCCAGGTTATCCTTCTGCCCACTGAGTTCTGAACACCGCTGCTGTCTCTACGGTTCATTTTAGTGCATTGTTTTGTTCTCATCTCTCTTTTCCCCGCTGGACGGTGCATTCCTGGGGACAGGAGCTAGGGCAGGGACAGGAACGGTGCCTTGCTATCTGTTTCCCCAGTGCCCGGCACAGGGCCTGGCCCAGAGCCCGTACCCAGGCAGTTCTGAATGAACCATTCCTGGACGTGGCGCGGATCCTGTGCCCCCCTCCTTCCAGCCTGTGCCGGAAATAACCTTTTATGAAGGCTTTTGTGAGTGGTTTGTGATCTCTCTGGGAGACCATGCAGGTTTCCCTTGGTTACAGGGGAACCTAGATGAAGGGTGGTACAGCCCTTGGTGACGAGAGGCCGGGGGTCCCCCCAGAACAGGGAGCCTGGATGAGGCAGGGGTCTATCATGTTAGAGGGGGGTTGGGGAGAGTGTCCTGGTTCCTAATCAACAGGAAGGGCCTTCTTCCTCCAGGATCACTTTTCAGCCCAGCTGCTTGGACATAACCTGAGCTGGGGTTGGGACCGTGGGGGAGGGGTAATGACAGACAGGCTGATAGGGAGGCCAGCAGCTGGACAGGCAGCACGTGGCCCTGCAAGCCTGCCCAACTCCCACACACCCCCAGTTCCTAGGGAAAGGCCAGTCCAGGGAGAAGGCTCCACTGGTAAGCACATAACACCCTCCTGCCCCCCTCCCCCAGCCCTTTCCTTCCCTCCTTCTGCTCTCTCCAACCTCAGGGACATTCAATCCTCCCTTTGATGGACAGCCAAGAAAAGACTTCTTCCACATCCTAAATTTGTTAGCACCAGCTAATCATCTTAACCTTCCTCCCTCCTGCGCTCCCAACAGGTGCCTCCTTAAAGATGCAGGGTGCTTTTTTGAATCTCAGCAGGGAGCCCCAGGAGGGACCAAATCCCCCACCCCCACCCCGAGATGTCCCTCCTCTGTGCAATGGCTCCTGGTGAAACCTGGTGTGCAGGCATTTGGGGTGGGGGCAGTGGCTGCAGCTCTGCTGCTTGGGACCCCCTGGTTCCCCCTCCGTCATTCTTAGCCGGGGCTTCCCAGTGGGAGCTGCGGTTCTCCTTAGGGGCTCACCCACAGGGTGCTGCTGGAAAACTGAGTCCAGGCAAATCCCAGGCAAGTGGGTGACTTCTCTTGCCCAGACACTCCTCCTTGCCTCTCTCCTATTTTCTCCTCTTCTCTCACGCCCCTCTCTCCTAGCCCCTTCCTCCGCCTCCTCGTGACAGCCACCATCTGTCTACTGCAGCTGTACAGTGTGCCAGGACCCATGCTTGAGGCTTGGCTCCAGCTCCTCTAGAACTCCAGGAAGTAGACATTCTTAACCCCATTTTACAGATTAGAAAACTAAGGCTCAGAGAGGTGAAGGAATGTGTGTATATGAAGTCATCCCTTAAGCGTCAGGGCTGGAGATTGGACCCAGGCCTGACTCAAGAGCTGTACTGTTGACCACTGTACCATCCTGTCTCCAAACACACACATCCACACTGCTCACACGTGCACGTGCCTCAGGTAAAGGTGACCTACTGTGATCTGTTCAGTGAAGTTGCCCCCGTAAATACCTCGTACAGGACCAGGCCATAGTAGGTCCTCAACACGCGAGTGCCCCTTCCTCCATCCTGTCCCTGCACCTCTCTCTCCCCCCTTTCTCCTTCTCTCCCTGCTTACAACCCAGGTGAGAAGAGCCAGGACAGAAGAGAATGTGGCCCTGACCTCATCCTGGCCCTAAGCCTCCCAATAAATAATGGGGCTGTGTACAAGCCTCTGGCTCTGCAGCATCTCAGCTCAGGATGATAGGCGTTTACAGGGGTTGGGAGCCCTGGGAGGGAGGGACATGGGCTCCTGCCTAGGCGGGGGAGGGGCCCTGAATCACTCTCCCTTTACCCTCCCCATCTGTGGCCCATAAAAGCAACCAGGCAGGCCCCACAAAACCAGCCAAGAACTTAAAGAAAGTTCAACAGGTTCTTCCCCTCAAGGTCCTCAGTGGGGTGGGACTGGCCCAAGGGGAGGGGGCCGGGGAGGAGGCGCTCTGCCTGCAGAGGGCTACATTCTGACCCACAGGCATGAGAGCACCTTCTGAGAGCCAGTGTGCTTGGAACTCAGGCAGGAAGCACAGCCCTTCTTGCCCCCTGGCTCCACCCACCTTCCCCTTCCTAGCCTGTCTGGGTTCTAAGAGTGGGGTTGTCTAGGCCTGATGGATTCTAGGATCATTTGCTCAGGTTCTCTAAGTCGGGAGGTAAGGGAGCCCCTTGGAGCAGCTGACACCAGGGGCTCTGGGGGAGGGGGCAGGACAAATGCATAGGTTGCCAAGAAGGTGGATAGATGGCCAAAGAGTATCACAGCTGTACAGCCAAAGCCGTACAGCTGAGGTTGTTGACAAAGTGTGAGCGAACTGTGGCCTGAATTGAATTAAAATCAACCCATAGCAAACATCCTGACCCATATGGTAGCCGAGTAACAAGAAGTAAAGCTGCCATTTACCAAATGCTTATTCAGTGCAAGACCCTTGCATCCAAGTGTCCTGCCCTCATGACAATCTTACACGCTGCTACTACTAGTTCCATTTGTAAATAAGGAGACTGAGGCCCCAAAAAATTAAAAGAAACTTGTGGGGGGCTCCATAGCTACTGAGAGTCGCTGGGATTTGAACCCAGGTCTGTTTGGCTCCAAGGCTCCAAAGCTCATGGCTCCCAGTGTTATAAGAAATGCTGAGAGTGTAAACAACCCCCCTCAGTGAAAGAGGGAAGAGCCCGACAGGTATGGACTGATTTTCTGTCTCACGTGGTTGGCATCTGATTCACCTGTCTTCCCCACCCCAGACTTCCGTTGTGTCTTTCTGGGGACAGATGGACGAGGATGTTTCATTGAACAAGAAGGGGATCCCCCTCCTCTTATAAAACCCAAATGAAGCATCCCCCACAGAAGAAACAACCAGCACTAGTGGGGAGCTTAAGGGCAAGAAAGGCTACACCACCACCACCCCCCCGACATGCCCCATCCAACAGCTCTCCTTATCCCTACATATCACGGGCAGTGCGGACATCCACACAGCTAAGGGCTGCCACATCCAGCCGGCATTTGCCCCTGAAACACCATCCCCATGGGGTATCCTGCTGTTGCCATGGTCCCCAGCTGCCCAGGGTACCGTGCCCCACTTCTCTGCCTGAGTCACACAGGCAGTTCATCTCCATATTCCCCTCCGGCTCAGATGGACTGAAATTGCCTTAACAATTTTACCAAAAACAAAGTGAGGGAATTCCCTGGCAGTCCAGGGGTGAGGACTCTATGCTCTCACTGCCGTGGCCCGGTTCAGTCCCTGGCTGGGGAACTAAGATCCTGCAAGCCACTCGACGCAGCCAAAAAACCCCCATAAAAACAAAGAGAAATATTAAGACCATTTTTCAAACGTCTTGGAGTGTTAAAAGGTTCTTAAACCACAGTGCCTACAAGGAACAGGTTCCTGACCCTAAACCTGCAGAAAGTCACGTGCAGGCCTCAGACCCATTGTCCCACCAGAGACAAGATGGGATTTCCCTCCCCTCGAATTCCTTTCCTGCTTCCTCCAGGACGGCAGCTGGGGGCTGGCACAGATGCCCTGGTCACCTGACCAGGTGCTCGAGGGGGACTCGGGCAGCAACAGTAACTCACCGTTTCCTTCCGCCCCAGCACGGAGCCCACGGGCAGGGACCAGGCTCTGCAGCCCTTCTGCCCCGTCTTTGGGAAGGGTTGTGGAATTATTGCCTCACGATGGTAGGTTTCTTTTCTTGTTCTTTTTTAACAAGAGGAGAGGATGTTGTTTCTTTTTTTTCACATCTCCTCTTGATCCTGGCCCCAGCCCTACCAGCATCCCTGCCACCAACCCCAGCCCCTATTCTGCAGACTTTCTGACCCTAGTAGCACGGGGGTCCTGTTTCTTCAGAAGCCAACTGTGTAGTCTTGCGTCATGTTCAGGGGCTACTGACGTGGCTGGTGTCTCCTGACATCTTCCCAGGCTGCCTCAACCTGTCCCCAGCTCAGGTCACCACTGTCATCCCCAGGTGACTCTATTATGGGCGTTTTTTCCCATCTGCTGAAGTCGCAATGTTCCTGGCCTCTTTCCAGGCCTTGCCCACTGTACACTGCCTTCGGGGGATTTCAGCTTCCCTGAGCTGTCCTGCCTCAGTGCCTGGGATGTGCCGTGGTCCCACAGCCAGCTCCCGAGTGAGGTCAGAGGTCAGTAGAGTAGCTTGGATTGACCATCCTGGGCTCCAGTGAATGATTTATTAGCCACTGTCTCCATTAGGGGCTGTTAGCACATCAAAGCAGTATTTGTACAGCCTGGAAAAGTGGTGACTATGACAGATGGTAACTGTTGCTATACCATAACCTGCCCCCCAGGTGAGGTGGAGGTTGAGAGAAGAGAGTCACTTTGGTTCTTGACTACAGCAAAGGCGAGAGGAGACCCAAATGTCCATGTTCCTTAGCATGAACTTGTGCTTCAACGCGTGACATCCTTGTGTTCGGAACTCGGTGAGTTTCGGCTGCACAGGGCAGTACAGGCAAAAAGAGTGGATTCTAGAATCAACAAGATCCGGGTTCGCATCCCAGTTCTGGCATCTGGGAGCTGTGGGAATTGGGCTCATTATGATGTCTCTCAAAGCCCAGGCTTTGCTTCTAGAAGGATGAGGATTACCATGCTGCTCCTAGAGGCCTGGTGAGGGGCCCTGGGACCACACGTGTAAACTGCGTGGCACAGGAGGGCACTCAGTGAATATGATTTCTCACCCCTTGGGGCATGTCCAATGTGAGGGCACTTTGGGGACCTTCCGGGGGCCACCCTCGCTCAGAGGAGGCTGCCTTCCGGTCAGCGCTGTGCTTGACTTAGTGCTGTCGTCATGGGGAGTACGTTATGCTCTGACTCCTCCACTGTCTCCCACCAGCAGGCAAAAGGACCAGCTGCTCTCCTGTGATGCAGAGGGGCCGAGGCAGACTGGGTGCCCTGGAAAGCTGGCTTTGAAACGGGTGACGGGAAGGGAAGGATGCAGCAGTGGGCAAAGGGAGAAGCTGAGCTGCGGTGTAGTCTCAAGGAAGGCCCAGCCCACCCCAGGGCGCTCTGAAGCCGGGATGGCCCTTCAGCGCCGTCCCAGGTTGGGCTCGGGGGCTGGCCTGCTGTGGCGGCCTTGGACAAAGGGCTTCTCTGCAGCCAAGGCAATCCTTGAAAAGCACTGACGGTGAGGGCTTTGCGCCAGCAGCACCTCTGCCTTCCCTAAGGGGGCCACGCATCCCCCAGGGAGATGCCGGGTCCCGGGGAGTGTCTGGGGCATTCCTGTATACGCTTCAGAACTTGTGGATTCGTCAGACTCAGTGAATATGTCTGTTCCCCTTCAGCTCTGGCTTTGGAGGATTCCTCAGGCTCAGAAAAGTGGGAGAATCAGAGGGAGCTCTTTCCGAGCCCAGTCCAAAGTCTGGACACCTCAAGGGTTTCCCAGTACACTTGGAACAGATGCCACGCTCCTTGCTCTGGCCTCCCAGATCCTTTGAGCTCTGGCCCCCACCTGCCTTTCCTGCCTCATCTCATGTCAATCTCTTTTTTTCCTCCCAAAGCTCTAGGGCAGAGCTGCTAATAGAACTTCCTACAGTGATGAAAATATTTTATACCTGTGCTGTCCAATACAGTAGCCATTAGCTATATGTAGCTATTGAATACTTGAAATGTGGTTAGTGAGACTGAGGAACTGAATTTTTAATTTTATTTAATTTTAATTCTATTTAATTTTAATTTTAATGGCCCCAGGTAGCTAATGGACACTGAATTAGATATCACAGCTCCAGCTATAAGGTCTTTTTTCTGTTTCCCAGACACCCAAGCTTGTTCCTACCTCAGGGCCTTTGCACTTGCTGTGTGGCTTGAACGGAATAATCATCCCTTGGATCCTCTCACACTGGCTCCTTCTCGTTTTTTAAGTTCCAGCTTAGTATCACCTCCTCAGAAAGGCCTTCCTCCACCATCTAAGCTAAAGCATTTTCTCATTTAATTCCAGCCTCTCTCCAGTACATTACCATATTTTAACTTCAGGGCAGTTATCAATGCCTGGATTTTTCTCATTTATTTCTGTTTTTTGTTTCTGTTTGTTTGCTTGTTTGTTTTTTGTCTATTGCTTGCAACTAGAAAGAATAAGGACAATGTAAAATCTAATATTTGCATACCTCTTACTGTATGTTAGGTACTGGTTTAAGTGCCTCACATATATGACCTCACTTAATTGCCACAGCACCCCCATGGTAGGTATTGCTTTACCCCCATTTTACAGATGAGGATACTGAAGCTCAGAGGTTGACTTGCCCAAGGTCACACGCCAGGACTCTGTCTTTTTCACCTCTGTAACCCCAGCACCAAGTTAGCACAGTGCCAGACACAGAAAGCAAGAGCTCCATAAGCAACCATTGACTGTGGGCTGGCTAGGACTTTGCTGGGTGGGGAGGCTGGGCTCGTGTGAGCTCAGGGTTGGCCTCCAGCCCTGGGTGTGGGCACCGGCCCTGCGGTTCTGTGGAACCCCAGGCTGGAACAGTGGGCTGGAGGTGAGGTCCCGGGTAGTGCTGAGTGTGGCCTGCAGTCATACCCACCCAGTCCTGGGAGCCCCCAGGGGGCTGAGTGGGGAGAGGAGTGGGGACCGGCTGGACTCAACTTACAAACGTTCCTCCTGGGCAGTGAAGTGATACTCCCAGCCAAGGTGGACTCGTAGCAGCTGAGGCAGGGGCTGGGCCGGGGACTGGGGCTGAGCTGGGGCTGAAGCTGCTCAGCCTGTGTTTATTGTGCTTTCCTGGTGCCTCGGGCGGAAAGGGTCCAGAGCTTTGGAGACCACCCAGCCTTTCCCTGCACAGAGCTCTCACACCGCTTGCCCTCCCCACCGAAGCCCTGGCCTCAGGCTGTCCAGCTGCAGGGGGTAGGGTGGAGGGGCTGAATGCAGTGGGTAGAGGCTTCTCCGCTGTGAGCTCCTTCATGCGGGTCAGCACCTAAGACAACCTGGGCTCCCGGGGTGCCCCGCCCCCTCTAAACAGCATCTTCTCTTAATTGAAAAGTCAGGCAGGGCCTCCTGTCGGAAGGCGACCTTCCATGAGGAGGGGACACTGGAGGCCACCAGAGAGGCTTCACCCTCCTCTTGATGCCGTGTCCGCATTTCCTGTGGGCTCCGCAGCCCACCCCCTGTCCATGTGCAGCCCCCGACCCCTGCAGGGAGGGCTTACGGGCACGCAGGAGCTTTGGACGAGGAGCCTGAGAGGCAAGCATCGGTTCCATCGAGGCCTCTCTTCCGCTGGGCGGCCTGGAGTAGCCTTCTTCACCTCCCAGCTGGGGTTCAGCGCTCCAGAACTCTCAAGGGAGGTCAAAAGCAAGGGCAAAAAGTCAGAGCGATGCTCGTACAAGGTTTCGTGTCGACCCAGTAGTCTCACTTCCTTAGCCTAAGAAAATAATTTATCACAAGAGAGGTGTTAAATGCACAAAGTTATTCATCATAGCATAAAATACAAAAAACATAGAGACTTCCAGATGTAGTGGCCAACAAGTCTAGGCCAATCATGCTATACTGTGCAGCCATTTACAAAATGTCACTTGGAAGGCGGCACAAGGGTGGGAATGCGATTACCCTGTCATGGAAAGTGAAGAAAGCGGCCTCCCCTATTGCGTGCTCGCTAAGCTCAGCCCTGCCTAGCCGTGCGTGGGGAAGAGGATCAGAGGGGAGGAGGGAAAACGGAGACAGTTGTGTGAGAGCAGGGGGCTGGGGGATGATGCTTTTCTTTCACGAAATGTCCTTTAATGTTCCTAAAGAGCTGTTTTAACAATAAATACATGTCAGAAAAACAAACCAAACTCTTTTTAGAAAGCAAAGCCTAATGCAAGATCCAAAGGGTTTTCACTCTTCTCAGCTCCGACGTATGCAGTTCCTTGGCCCCTGTTCACCACAGTACCCCACAGCCTCAGCACAGACATACGAGGTCACCCAACTCGCAGTGCAAACCGGGTCCGACCCCCAGCCTGTCTAGGTTAGGATATAAGACCACAGAGCCCAACTTCATCCTTTCTTTTTCCTTCTGCCTCTTCTCCTATCACATGTTTAAGGCCCTCTCAGTTCAGAAGATAGTGGTTTCCGTCTATCTCTGCTTGCCACCAGACTCCGGTTAGCGTTTCTACATCTTCAGTTTATGAAAGTTCTTTGACTGGCAGTTGTGCTAAGAGCCTAGCCAAGGATGGCAAATATGTTTCCTCATGGGAGCCAGCTGTGATTGATTGGTTGTGGCTGCCACAAGTACGAGAAGCAGCATAGAAATAGATTGCTTATGTCTGCCATGGGCCCTGGATAGATGAGTAGTGAGTGGTACATATCCCAGGCATTTGCTATTCCAGAGTAATCTGGTACTACAAGTAGGGCTCTGACACCTGGGCTTCCGTCTCAACCCTGCCAGTGCTTCCCTGAAGAATCTTGGGTACTGAACAACTTTGTCCTGTAAAAGGAAGAGAGGATGTGCCCTTATTTAGGCAGTGTGCTGTGTGGAAAGAGGATGGACTTCTCAGTCTGATGGACCCAAGAGAGAATGCCACCTCCATCGTTTTTAGCTATTTGACCTTGGAAAATCTATTTAACCTTACTGAGCCTTGGTGTTTTCATCTGTAAATTAGAATACATGCAGATAAGATGTGTTATTAGGATTAGAAATAGTGAATAGGAAATGCCCAGTCTACTGTCTGGCACACACTAGCTGTTATCCTGTTCAGAGGGTTTGGTGGTACCATCCAGGGAAGTGGCATGGAAGAAGACCCATGCTGGGTTGCCAGGCTGCTGCCCCTGAGGCTATGTATGTCGTTAGGGCTAAATGGCCCACAATTACATATGCACACCTTAACCATGACCTTGTGGGCAGATAGCACAGCTGCTTGAGACATAATTGAGAGACAGAGACAAGCAAATTTTTCACTTGATTATGCTATTCTAAGTTAAAACAGCAGTCCCCAACCTTTTTGGCACCAGGGACCGGTTTCGTGGAAGACAGTTTTTCCACGGAACGGGGCTGGAGTTGGGGGATGGTTCAGGCTGGTAATGCAAGCGATGGGGGTTGGTGACCCCTGCGTTAAAACACTCTGTATTATGACCAGACATTAACATTTATTAATTATTCATCACAGTATATATTTTTAATTGTGTGCATTTTAAAGTAAGATTTAAGAAAAATAGATACAATTTAGGTGCAACACAAATAGATACAAATAGGTGCAATTAAGCACCTCATTAATTGTTAATCTCAGTCACTGCTCAACATAACCCTGCTTTACCTCCAAGCCTGAGTAAAACTCAACTTTCTAACTCACCTGCCACCCTAAGGTTCGGGCCTTGTTCAGTGCTAGTCGTCAGTTCTGGGCTTCCATGCCCAGCAGGAGGAGGACGGCAAAGAGGGGAGGGACGTAAACACTCTTGAAGGTGGCATAACTAAGCAATTCCACACTTGGTTAAAGCTAACTCTCAAACATAAATTCAGTTTGCAAATACTGTTAGGACACTGTTTCTTCACAGACTTCTCCGTCATAACCAGTGTATCCAGCCATCCACCCATTCATGTCCTCAGCAGGGATCTACTGAGCACGTATTCTGGCTGTGGAACTGGAACACATCAGGTCTGGAAGATCCCCAGAGATTATGTACGGTGAATTAGCAGCTCAAGGACCAAATGCAACTTCGTTTGGCTTGCTGAATAGTTTAAAAAAATTTTTTAATTAGTATCAACGTTTAGAAATCAGAAGATTTTGCATAAAATATCCAATTTTGGCTTTTCTTAAATATTTTCAAGATCTGACAATACTGTGTCTGCATCCCCACCTGGCAGTACTTGGCTGGAACTCATAGGTGGTAACTCTGTTTTAGGCACCCAAGCAAGCCTTTAGTGCTTTGCCACAGCCTCTACCACTCCCTGTTGCACTACACCTGGCCTGCTTCATTCACTTATTACTTGTCTGGCTGTACAGACAAGTACAACTCCAGTGCGTGTATTACACAGGTATTGGGGTTGGCAGCATCTAATCTCCCTCAGCTTCTCTTACAGTAGTGACCAAAGAGTAAATGATTGCACCCATCAGAAAGCTTACAGTCTAACAGAAAAGACAAGGAAGAAAAACATGGAATTGGCTTTCTCACATAGAAATGAGACCAATAACTAACTGAATGTCTTGAGGGCTTGGAGAGAATCGTGCACAGGACTCTGGGGTCATGGTAACTCAAAGCCAGCTACCTAAAGGAGATGGTGTGGAGCCGCGGTGTACATGTGGTGACCTTTGCTGGAGAGCTCTGTGTGCCTCTTGGATGTGGCAAGGGAGCATCGCTTGCACACTGCTGACTTCTTGGGGACGACCCAAGGTGAGCAGTGGGGGTGGGGCAGGAGGTAACTCCTCTTGGGAGGTACCTCCAGAGCTTGTGGGAGGATCTCGCGGCTTCCTGGAGATTCAGTCAAGGATGACAAGTTCAAGTGAGGTCCCAGATCCTTATCGAAACAAGGGTCAGAGCCAGCAGAGTCTGATGGATGCCCCAGCCCTGACTGATTTCCACCCTGACAACGCAGGGGGTGTCTTGATAGAAAACCTCTCCCCATTCCCTGGGCCCCCATCTGTGCTCGGGCAGCCCGGCCCCTCTGCCCTGTGCCGGAGGCCACTCCAGGAAACTGGCGGCCAGAGAACAATGCCTGCCCTTGGCCTCAGTCTGCAGAGTTGGGCCTGCACTCTCCATCAGCGAGAACTGTCCTGAGATTTCCTCACTCAGGACTTGTGATTCTGACCCCAACCTGGAAGTGTCAGGACCCAGGGAAGCAAGAAAATACGTAATTTGTCCCACGGGTTCAAAGCTGGTGACTTTGTACTGTTTTATTCAGATGCTTGCCCAGCCCGATCCATCCTGCTCTGCTTATCTCAGCTTACCCTGACCCCTGCCTGTTTGTTCTTCGTGGTTTCCAGTGTTTTGGGGGCTCATCTGGGAGGCAGTGCAGCACAGAGGCTAACGGCCTGGGCCCTGGAGTCAGCCTGCCCCTGCCAGCTGTGACCCCACGCCGGAGACACCACCTCTCTGTGCCTCAGTTTTCTCATCTGTAAAATGAGGGTCACAAAGATGTTCATCTTATAAGGCTTGTACGGGCTGAATATGGTCATGTCCATAAAACACTAAGAATGGTGCCTGGCACATGGAAAGAGCTCTCTGTGTTAACCGTACCTGTGCTTAGAACGGAGGAAGGTATCATAGCCTTCTGGGATAGGATGTCATTTTTTCCAAGTTCATAACCATAGTAATTACCATAGCTATTATTTACTATATGCTTACTCTAAGCCGGGAGCAGTGTTTAACCTTTTACCTGTATTCTCTCATTTACTCCTTGAATTCCAACAAGGTAGATACTATCATTACCCCCATTTTACAGAAAAAGACACTGGAACTCGGAGAAGTTAAGCAACTTGCCCAAGATCACACAGCTAGCAAGTAGCAAAGTTGGAATTTGAACCTGTGGCTGTTTGGCTTCAAAACTCATGCTCTTCCCATGATTCTGGGCAGTTTGATAAGTGAAGAATGCAAGTTGTCAAGTTTTTAACCTGCTACGTCTAAATAAAGGAACAGCGAAGCCATGAGACCGAGTGTGCGTGTGGCTGGCTGTAGTTCCTGCTCAGACAGGCAGTGTCTCGGTGGGGTTTACAATCAGTCCTCAGTGGGGGAACTCGGGGAGCCAGCTTTAAGAGAGATGAGAGTGGTCTGAACTTAGCCCATGGATGAGGCCATGCACAGTCCTCAAAGGGGCTAGAAAGGACTTACTGCAGATTTTCGTGCTCAACAGTCTAGCCCTCTCGCCCTACCACCTGTCGTGCTGACTCTTATTTGCTTTCACAGAAGCAATAAAGGCAGGGGTTAAAAAGGAAAGCTTTAGGGTATAACTGATTCCAAGTGCCAGCTCTGCCTCTTCCAGCCGTCTGACTTTGGACAAATTATTTCACTTCTCTGTGCCCCAGGAGCCCCCTGTGGAGCAATAATAGCAGTAATAGCACTGAACCTGCCTGGGTTGTGGTGGCTGGTCAGTGAGGTAATGCATAGCTTTGCAGCTAAGGACATGCCTGGGCTCTGGCTGTATGACCATGGGCTGCTAATGTGACCTCCCTGCCTCAGTTTCCTCATCTGTTAGGTGTGGATAATAATAGTGTCACCTTGCAGGGCTATTGTGAAGAGTAGGTGAGACGATGTATAACAGACTTAGCTCTTGATGGAGGTTGGTGAGTACTTAATAAATGTTAGCGTTTATGACAATGATGAGACAAAAGACTCAGGACGCCAGCCTCTTAATGAGTTGTCAATAACTGTGACTTTAATATAAAAACAAAAGCTCATCCTTGGGAGGTCCAGGCCTGGTTGTAAAGACAAGACCTACGAAGCCTGTGGCCTCTCCCAGGCCTCTGGGGCGTAACGTCCCGTGTGGGTCTGACCAGGGTCTCGACCCCTGGCCAACCCCTCCCCTCTCTCCCCCCAGCAGTTGCCTGGTGGGGCCCGGCCTGCAGAGCTGTGACGTGTGAGCTGCCCCGAGCAGGGCCTGCCACAGGAACTCGGATGCAGTGGCCAGATCCGGTGTCAGGAAGAAGGTCTGGGGTCAGAGGTGCGGGGCCTCGGAGGCTTGTCCTCCTGCAGGACCCATGTGACAACCGAAGGGAGAAAGCAAGCCCCGGCTCAGGGCTCCAGTGCAGGGGGGCGGGGTGGGAGGAGGGTGGCGGTCCAGTGTCTTAAGACCACTTGCTGCTTCCAGTGCAGTCGGTGGTCGCTGGGCCCAAGTTTGCAGGCGAGCGGGCTGCCCGGGGGCTGGAGCCAGAGGGAGAGACCAGAGTTTGCTGGGTAGCACTTCCCCTGCCTGTACCTCAGTCCCCTGCCCATAAAATGGGGCTGCTGATACCTGCTCCAACCTTTCAGGGTTGTTTTGAGGATCAAACGAGTAAAGATAAAACAAGATCCTTGAGGGGGCGGAGGGCTGAATGTCAATGAGACAGCCCAGTCCACGCACACGGCACCCCAGGCAGGAGCTCGCCAGGTGGGTGGCAGCCAAGAGGGAGAGAGGACAGCATCCCTCCAAGATCCACAGCAAAGCCGGCTCTAATCTGGACGGAAGTCAGGGTCCGGCCCCTGAACCCAGAGGGACAGCCGCAGTCTGACTCTGGGGGTTCCTGGCCCCAGTCTCGAGGAAAAAGCTGGCCAGAAGCTCAGGCTGAGGGACAGGGTATGTGGGTGTCACTTGGAGCGGGGAGGCATCTCCTGAGCTAGAGGAGCCCCTGGGAACAGGGACGGTGCCTGACTTTCACAACATCCAGCACAGCAGCCCCATGCAGCCAGGGCTGAGCAGATGTTTATGATAATAAATGCTCGTGCAGCGAGCATGAAGGGGACACAGCTCACGTGTGCAAAGATGCGGTTGTCTTCCCCCTCCCAATACTGCGTTCAGCTTTGCTCTCGAGCCCCTGCCTCTGCTGAGGGGGAGAGAAATAACCTAGAGAAACTCAGCCACTTCCTGTTTAATACTCAGCCCTTCAGACTCACCACTCAGTCAGTTCAGGACAACATCCCCTCCTCTCTCATCCTCCCAGGATTACAGCTGCCGTGGTGCTGGGGAGGGGACACAGGTGTGGCCGGTGGCCATCTTCGGTCGGAGCCGTTGTCCATTCTGCGGGGCCTGGCGCTGCTCTCTGCTGTGGCCTCCTGCCAGCCAGCAGCCCTCATGGCCACTTCCTGGAGCCTTGGGGCTGCTTCCCCAGTCACAGGGCACGCAGGAGTCTGGGGTGGTGGGAACTGCGGTAGTTGGACTGGGATGTCCCCCCTCTCAGTGTCCTCAGCTGTGGCCTTCCTCTTTGCCTGCGCAGACTGACCCCCCCCCCCCAGAGCCATCTTCATGAGGGTTCCTGGCCCCAGACACTTACCCTCACCCATTCCCAGCTAGGCCTGGGATTGGCTTCCCCAGAGACATGGGGCTGTGTGAAGAGTGGGTGGAGACGAGAATAGAATCGAGGTTCTGTAGGAAGGAGGAAGGGAGAGTGGGTGCTGGGGAGACGAGAGAGTTTGCTACCCAGACACCCCCTCCACATCCAGAAGTGCAGGGCAGGGCACCTGAGCCTCCCCCATCCCACTGCCTCCGCCTGTCCCCAGGCCCTCGCCAAGTAAGATGGGGAGCAAGGTCACGAAGAGGGACAGCCTGCACGGTGAAGGGGGTGTTCACTAAGGGCAGAGGGCTCCGAGAGCACCTGGAGCTGGCCCAAGACCCCATCAGGTGGGAAGGCAACTTCCATGGTGTCTGCAGGAAGGTGACCATTCGAGTTGCCCTCTGGTGGCTCCAGGTGTGGCAGCAGTAGGTCATCGGGGACCTCCTGGGGCCAGGACATGAACTAAACTGGAGGGGGTCTTGCTGGCTCCTGTCCCTTTCGTGCTCACACCTCCCCAGTCTCTCTGCCAGTCTTGACAACTGTCTGGGGACAGGGGGAGAGGGCTGCAATTAATGCTAGTTCCTACCCCTGGCATAAGGTACAGCTGCGGAGTCCAGGATAGCCAGCCTCTCCACCTCTGTTGCCCCCCAGGCCTAACCCAGTCCTCCCTGATAAGTCAGAAAATGACCCTCGTGCTTTGCCTACCTGTCTCCCTGTGTCTCACCAGCCAGACGGCTCTAGTTCCAAGATGACTAATAGATTTCACCTCATGTGCCAGCTTGTGCTGATTGATAGTGGCCATGTTGGAAACGATTGTGAAGCCTTGTCAAGGCGCATTGTGGGAAGACTAGCTGTGATCGATTAGCCGTGTCTGCCACGAGTGCAAGAGTAGAAAGTGTGGTGTGTGTGATTTTAGCTGCTGCCCACTCCTCTCAGGACCTGTTATTCTCCATCAGCCTGAGCTGGAAAGGTCTGGGGATGTCTTGTGGCTGATGTCATCATGGGACAGATCAGAGTCTCAGTGTGCTGGAAAATGGTTAACAGTTGGCTTTTGGGGTCGGGGTGAGGCTGCTTTGTAGCTTTTGCCAATTTCTGTGGTGTGAATACTCCCACCGTGGTTGATTTCTAGCTGCCAATGTGAACACAGAGTTTGGAAGAGCACGATCGGCCCTCACAAGACACCATTTGAGTACTTGTATATTTTTTCTAAGAACTATAAAGCCTGCCACCCCTCAAAGCTCTGCCAGTGGTGGGCTGTTCCAGGAAGGGCACTGGAGTAGAATTCAGGATCCCTTACCAGCCGTGAACCATAGTTGAGTTACATCCCTTCTGAGCCTCAGTTTCCTCCTCTGTAGAATGGGAGCTGGATTGTGGTGAACCTCAATACGGGGAAGCATTGGTCACAAAGCGTGATCTGTGAGACATGCTCCCACAGCACCGAATCCAGAGGCTCTGCCCAGAGGTCTGCCGTGACCCCCTGTAAAGCCAGTATCCCCGCCCCGGGACTGCCCGGGAGAAGGACTTCCTGTTCTCTTTGATGTGTGCCTCAAAGGGCAGAGGCTGCCTCAGATCCTGTTCAGATTCCCTTAACAGGCCGTCATGCTTGTCCCTGACAAACTCTCTCGATGGTTTTTGAGCTACTCGCGTTTCCCTTCTTCACCAGTCCTCGAGGCAGAGTTTGCCCCCTTATTTCACCTACGTGTGTGCCTCCTTCAAGCACGGGGGCCCCATGGCCTTGGGAGGCTGTGCCAGGCTGCTTGACGCCACGGTCAGCTGGGTTCAGCTACCCGCTCAGGCACACGTGAGCTCCATGACCACGAACACATACTTAAATGCCCTGGGCGTCGGCTTTTCCATCTCTAGAATAATAATAGTCGCTACTTCACTGGTTTGTTGGGCGGTACATAAAGCTGTTTGCATAGTGTCAGGCTCGGAATAATTGCTCAATAAATGAATTATTATTTGTCCTAACAAGGTCTTGAGTGGAGGCAGAACAGGCCAACCTATAGAAGAAGATCCCCAAAGTTGGCAAACCTTGGGTGGAGTGAGGCCAGGGCCTCATCCTAGGAGTACAGGCAGGACTGCAGGCACAGCGGGAGCCCAGAGACAGGACTGCTTCTGGTAGTGCAGGATTCCTCACTCTTGGCACTATTGACATTTGGGGCCAGATAATGCTTTGTTGTAGGAAGCTGCCTGTGCACTGCAGGATGTCTAGCAGTACCCCTGGCCTCTACTCACTAGAGACCACAAGCAGCCTCCCAGCTGTAACCATCAAAAATGTCTCCAGATATTGCCAGCTGTTCCCCGAGGGGCAAAATCGACCCTGGTTGAGAACCCGTGTTCCCCCAGACAGAGCGTGACAGGCACTGTTGTTAGCCACCCAGGTCCTAGGAGAGCCAGGGTTACAGAGCATCTGTCCTGGCAGGATGGGCGGGTCGGCATGTGGCAGAGCCAAGTGGCAGGTGGTCAGCTGCAGGCAGCCTGGCAGCAGGCACCAGGCGGCATAGGTTGGGGCTAAGACCCCAGCTGCTGGGAGCCCAGCAGCCAAACAGGGGCAGTTCACGCCTCATATGACGTAGAACCTGGGCACACTCTGTGGTTCTCTGCTTCTCTGTCCAGGACCAGGACTGGATCCAAGGTCTGGACGGGGCAGAGCCTTCTGTACAGGGGTTGGGGAGGGTGGTAAGAGGGGAAGAGACAGGAGGGGCCCCACCCAGCCTGATGACCTTGATGACCTCCAGTCTGGAGAGCACGGGCTTCCGGCTGAGAGAGACCAGGTTCAAACCCGTGCTCTGCTGCATGGAAATTAAACCTACAAAAAGTAACAGATGCTGCCATTTAAGACAGGGAGACCACCTTAGGCAGGTTGCTTAACCTCTGAGCCTCACGTTCTTCATTTGTGAAGTGAGGATAATGCCAACCTCGTGTGGTTGTTATAAGAATTGAATGTGCTGTTATAATGACTATATTTAACATTATGTCTGGCACGTCATAGGCACTCAGTAAATGTTGTTGATTGAGTGAATGGGTGAATCCTCACACAGCAAACCTTTCTCCCTTAAATCCTTTTGTTCGTTTTAGTTCTCTTCTCTGGAATTTCTCCAGTTCTCTGACATAGGAAACTGTTGATTTCTCAACGGGAGGAAATGAGTTACTCACCTCTGTATCACTAGAGCATCAGGCCTGGTAGATATTAGGTGCTTAAAAAATGAAGTTTTCCTTCCTCAGAGGGCAATGACTGTGCCTTATTCATCTTTATAGAGCCATAGAACAGCACAGCGACTGGCACACAGCAGGCATTCATTAAATGTTTGCTGAATGAATAAATGAACATACTAAAAATGGTTCAGTGAAAGGTGTGACATAGAACACTACCTGGGATTCTTTATTGGAGTCCATGCCTAACATGTCCCTTTAGGAGGAACACGACTGTCTTACTTGGAGGAGGTCAGCCAATCCCTGGGAAGGGCAGCAGTGGCCTCACTGAGGTGGTAGGTGACAGGATCAACTGCACAGCTATGAGAGACAGTGAAGTTTGTTAGGAAGACCCCTGGATGGGGAGTCAGGAGACCTGGGCTCTGGTCCCATCCCTGCCACCCATCTATGCAGTGACACTGCATGGTCACTACCCTCCTTGGGCTTCTGTTTCCCCATCCATTCAATGGGTGCTTGGTCATGCCTTGGTGTGATTCTATCTTTTGGTGCTTGGCCAGGGTGACCAGTCAGTTAATAGCCATGTTACTGAGCGTGGCCAAGTGACCCACATTGGAGACCAACCAGTGACATCAAAGCACTACTGATTTCACAATCAGCTCCCCAGCCACCTTAGAGCTGCTGGGCTTTGAACACAGCACTAGGTGAAGCATCCACTCTGAAATCCAGAGGCCTGATGAAAGCTGCCGGGGGTAGGGCAGTAGTTAGATTTTCCAAGGGGCCTAAAGATTTTCCAGGGGGACCCTTGAGGATTAGCATTAACAGGGGAAAAAAATGTTAGTGATAGAAAAAGTCTTCTTTGATAATTCCTCTATCCCTCTCCCCCTTCCTAAGGTACAGAATCAACTAACAAACAGGGGCTTTTCCCATCCTGAAGTCTGTGTAAGTGACAGGTAGGGGAACACTAGCCTGCAAGAGCTTGACAGAGTCAAATGCCTTTGCATCGGAAAAAGGGGCCCGTAAAAGAGAGGTGAGAGGGTTGGGTCCAGAGAGAGGAGCCAGAGGCTGAACACAGCAGGCATCCAGGGGAGAGGATTGGAGAGGGAACAGGTCTGTGGGCGATTTGGGGGTGAAGTGAGTTGCTTTCTGAGTGAGAGGCATGGAGAGAGGCAGTGGGATGAGGAGTCAGGAGCTCTGCGGGTTACTAGCGGCTTGTCCCTGGGGGAGAAGCTTAGCCTGTCTGTGCCTCAGTTTCCTCATCTACAAGGTAGGCATGACAGAATCTTCTCTGGAGTGGAAAACACTTAGAATTGTGCCCGGCATGTAGTAAAGGACCACGGAAGTGTGTGCAGCGGTGGTGATGGGGCTATAAAAAAAAAAAAAACCTTGAAATCGCCAGTAGAATTTACATCCCTTGGGAGGACCCAGCAAACTGCCCTTCAGGGACTAGGCTGAGTGGCAAGTCTCACGTTAGCTGCCCGGCAACACCTGGTGATACCTGTGCGGCCGAGGCTGCTAACAGCGGGCCGGGCCATCACCAGGGCTCTGCTGTGTCACCAGGGACACCCCACCTCCACCACCACCAAGACTGTACGCTCTGGGAGCCCAGGCGGGTCAGGACATCTGCTCTCCATGTGGCTAAACCGTCCCCAAATTGCCGTGGGCTGAACTTTGTCACCAGCATGTTTCTCACGAGGACACTTCCCCCCACCAAGAGGCACGGACCTTCCAGCTGGGCTGGCCCCCCTGGCAAGTGCACTTGGGGGATATTTTCAGGTTCTGGGTGACATTCCCCTGCCCCTCAGCCTAATAGGTCCCAGATGTCCCCTCCTCCCTTGACCTCCCTCCCTCTCGCTGTTCTGAAACCTCACTGCCGGCCCGCCTGGGGCCTCCTCACCCAGGCATTACACCCCTTGACTCTTTTTTTTTTTTTTTTTAATTTAAAACATTTTGTTCCCCCTTATGTGACGGCTTGACAGAGGCCAGCATGAAAGAGGCTGTTTCCTGCTGGAAGGGGACCAGGATGGAGAAACAGGCAGATGAAGGCGGAGAAGGAAGCTGGCTTTGGGAATGTGAAGAGCAAGGGGAAACATAAGCAGTCTTTATTGGCTGAGCATAAAAGAAGCGACGGGAGTAGCAGCTGTCTTAACGTGGCCAGGTCACCAGGGGCTGGGCAGACACACCGGGCCCAGCTGGGAATCCCACGGGCCCTGGGGCTTTGGTGACTCACGTTTGCAGAAATGCCTTTCCGTTTGCTATCTTTCAGCCGCCGCTTTTTCTCTCCCTTACCTCCCCACCTGTCCTCCTGCCCCTTTTACTGACCATTTGAATTTGTAATTCTCCGCCGCTGCCGCTGTTGTCCTAATGAGATAGGGCTCATGCTGAGGCCTGTGGGAGGGAGGAGGGAGAGTGGCCACAAGGAGGAGGAAAGAAAGGAGAGAGCTTGGAGGGAGGGTAGGGCCAGGGCACAGAGGCGGGCGGTGAGAAAGAGGGAGTGGGCAGCGGACCCAGGAGGGCAGAAAGCCTGACTCAGAGCTTAACAGAAACCAGGACAGGCCTGATAAACATCAGGCGGGGAACCCCGTGAGAAACCTCCTTTGGCCCCTTCTGTTCCTGCCTGTTTTCTGTTGCATTTCGTGTGAGCGTGGAGAGACAACGGGCATGCTGATAATCACAGCTTCCAGGTTCTGTAACACTCTGACCCTTGGCAAAAAGCCTTGGTGCCCAGTGCCCTGTGTTCGGCAAAGCCACTGTGTGCCCAACCTGGGACGGGTCCCAGGGAGCGCGTTTTGTGGGGTCGGAAGCTGAGGTGTGGAAAGGACAGTTCAGGAAGTTAGGGCCCCGGCCTGGCTGCACCTGGGGCCCAGACCTCTGGATTTCTCATCCAGTGATAAAACTACAGAGATGAAATAAAGGGGGAAGAGATTATATTGGTGACAGTGGGCCAGGAAAATACAAACTTCGAAGACCAGATGGAAACCCCTCAGCTGAAGAATTCTTGGACGCTGCTTCTAAGCAGCCCTTATGGCACTGACACTGACCCCGGCATTTTCTCTCTCTCTTTCAGGACCTCCTGTAAGTACTCCCTTGAAGCCTGGTCTCACGCATCTGAAAGACCTTGCTCCCTGCTGGTAACCGGGCCCTGGGTGGGGGGATTGAGGCCCCTGTACCCTCCACTGAAGTCTGCAGGGTCCCTCCAGAAGGTTGACACGGCAGTCATTTTGCTTTCCACCCACCTCTGCAGCCTCCAGGGCCAGACCATAGTTGTGCCCCGGGCAGAACACGTCCCAGTTGCAATCTGAAAGGCTGGTTTGCCCCATTGTTAGCCTGCTCCTTTGTCCCCCAAAGAGGCAAGTGGAGTCATAGAAGCACCTGGTATTAGAAAGAAGAAAGGGATCATCTCTGGTCGGGTTTGGTCCTTGAAAGTCCCCTGCCCTTTCAGTAAACAGGTTGGTGAGCGGCTCTAAGCGAGGACGGCTTCTGAGGATGCGGTGTCCGCACCGCCGAGTGGGCATCTCCATCTTGCCAGATCACTTCAGGCAGGTGGTGGTTGGTGGTAGTGGCAGGGGTTTTATGTAAGAGAATGATGTCAGCAGGTTAGATTGGGAAACAACACAAACTAGAGGCAGCCTGTCGGGCTCCTTCCCCTGGCATCACCCTAAAGCCAGAGGCAGGGCGGGGGAGCTGAGCCATTTCCAGAGAACCTGAGAAGAGCCCGAGGAGACCGTCTCCTCGAAGTAATGGATCCAGAGAACAGGGGCATGTCTTCTGAGGACAGCATTTGATATCCCAACAAAAGGCCCAGAGGTCGCCGGGGGAGCTGGGTATCGGAGTTGAAAGGGCCGAGCCCTCCACATCAGATCTTTCTCAAGGATAATGAAAGCAGCCCTATCATCGTCCCTTCCTCGGAGAAGTCATTTCCATAGCTGTTCTCTCGATCTGAACCAACAAGAACAGCCGCCTAAGCTGTAACAAGACCATGATGTTCCATTCCATCTGTGTCCTGAAAGGCACATTGAACCTGGGCTGACGATCCCGCCCAGCTCGCTCACTGCTCAGTTACAGAGAGAGAGGAAAATCCTGTCGTTCCCTGAAAAGAGGAGGGATGATTTATCATCCATGCTTTGGACGTCAGATCTCAATTCCTGTCATCAATCTTCCAAAATAAACTCTGCCATAGGAAACTTCGACAGACCACCTGCTGGAAATGGGCTGCTTTTCCCCTTCTTTGTGACAGAGCCAAAAAGGGTCCTCACCTCCCCCCGATTCCAGGGACCTTCCACATATACCTCCTTCCCACAGCCAGGCTGCGGGGCTAACCCAAGTCAGCTCTGGGTCCCTGCCTGACTTGAGGGCTGCCCTCACCAGGAATGCAGCATCCTGAGAGCTTCTGCTGGCCTCACCCCACAACTTTCCCCAGCCAGGGAGGGTGCTGTCACTGCTGGGGGCTCTGCAGTGCAGAGCAGATCGGGGACGGGGCGGGGGCGGGATGTGAGCCTCTCCTCACAATCCCTGCCGGCCCAGCCACCACTCCCATGGACTGAGGGAGAGGAGCCCAGGTAGCTTCCCTGGATTCTCAGCCTGACGCAGAAGAGGCCTGAGTCTTCACCCAACTCTGGCTGAAACCACAAGGCAGGATGAGGAGGAAATGGGAAGCTGGCCGGGGTGGAAATCACCCCCTAGCCCGTTCTCTCTGCTTCCCGCAAAGGAAGAATGCCGCCAGCCAGAGGCAGGGAGAGGGAGATGGCAGCTGGTCACAATGCCTGTCTGCCACCCTCTGAGTGTTTTTCAGGGGCACCTCTGGGGTGACACTGGTTACTGTGGTCAGTGCCTAGATAACACAACCATGGAGGATAGATTTAAGCAGCAGCAGGAATCATCTGAGTGGTGGGGCCCACCACTACCCCACCACTCCTGTCCATGGCAGACATCGCTAATCAATTAAGAGGCTTCTTAACAGAATGCTTTACTCAGTCACTACCAATCCACTGGAGTCTGCACTCAAGCTGACAGTTGCTGGCCATCCCTGCACTAGATTTAAGAGAATTTCTTAATTACAGGAATTGTGAGACTGAAGAAGATGACCAAGGGAAGTATGCATGTCTCTTTCTCCGAAGGAATATAAGGAAATGTTTGATGTCCAGCTGCCAGCCCTGGTTGAAAATGATCCTTGCTGAAATACTAGCTAACACTTACTATGTCTTAGGAGCTCATGTGCTTTTATGGAAGCAGTGTAATTGAGTGATTTCAAGCATGGACTCTGGAGGGAAGCCACCTGGGTCCGAATCCTGGCTCTGCCACTTCTAGCTGTGTGACCTTGGACAAATTACTTTACCTCTCCGTGCCTCAGTTTCCTCATCTATAAAATGGGAGTAGTAATAGTACTTGACTCATCCAGGTGTTGTAAGGAATATATATAATTATATGTATGTATATGTATATATGTGTATATGTATATATATTATGCATACACATATATGTGTGTATGTACGTATATATTTTTTCCATTTAGAATGCATTAACTCATTTAAATTCTAAAAACAGAAGACTTCCCTAGATGATCCCCAAAGATTCTGACAAGTCTTTAATTTTCAGGAAGAAATTATTATTCTTTGTATTTTTATAAATTAATTTACGATTTCATTTTATTTCTACCCCACCTTATTCCAAGAAACATTTCGGGGTTATTTACAAACTAGATAAGGAAACAGTGGAGGGGAGTGTGGAGAGCAGAGGCAAGAAAACAAGGAGAATCCAGAGCTGATGACACCACAACATCCTGCGCAGATGAGCCACAGACGCAGCTTTGAGCTTCTTGGTGGTCAGAGCAAAGAGGGAAGCAGAGCTGTTACAAGAGCCAGGGGGCAGGAAGGTGGGAGCACCCCTGGCTGTTGGGTGAAGCATAGCTTTCCCTGGTGCTGAGACCCTAGAGAAGTTCCTCCCGCGTACAGGTGATGTTGTTGTTCAGTACACAGGAGCAGTGGGTAGACTGCCCTTCTGTCCCTATCGGGGTTAGACCCCCTGTGTGAGGTTGGGAACTCCCCACAGGCCCGTCTGCCTCCTGGGACGGGAGGGAGGTGGTGGCCCCTTGTTGGCCCACTCCCTGATAGCATTTAGAAATGACAGGAAGGGGGACTGGCTCAGTGCTACAGCTCTGGTTTGAGAACATTGGGTGCCCGAGCTGTCTTTGCAGAGCTGGGAAAGAAGGGGCTGAGTCCCCAGGTTTGTGGTAGCCGCCCTCAGGTTCATTCGCTCACAAACATGAATTAAGGAGCTACTAAGAGCTCAGCGCTCCTTAAGGCACTGGGGACACATCCGTGAACAAAACAGAAAGTGCCCTGCCTGCCTTGGGAGCTTGCGTTTTAGTGCCTGGGGGCAAAGCAGAGTGAAAGGGTGGGCACGGGCTGCATGCCCACGGGGCCGCTAACCAGCATCCCCCGAGCTTGGTCCTCTGGGGGGCATCACCCACCCCCGCCCCCACCTCTGGGATGTCCTCAGGAGCAAGGGACCCGGCGGGTGGGGTGGTGCCAGGGGCATTACTCCTGGTGCTGCCTGCGTTGCCTCAGCAGCCCTGAGGCAGATGGACTTGTCTCCAGGTGGGCACCCTGAGACCCCCTCCTGGCACCGCTGTGGGTCTATGGGAAGAGCAGGACATCTGGAAGGAGAGAAACTCACCTGATGGCAGAGCCTCTGGAGGGCGAGACCAGGGGCCAGCTCCACGCACCTCCCGGCCAGTCCTCTTCTTTCCTAATGATCGCAGCATTCAGCGCTCGCTCCATGCCGGCCCCGGCCCGTGTGCTGAGTGCTCTACACAAATTATCTCATTCAGTCCCGAGAGGTAGATATGATTGTTCTCCCATTTACAAGATGAGGAAACTGAGATACAGGGAGCCCAAGCGACTTGCCCCAAGTCACCGACTAGTCAGTGACGGCCAGGCAGGCTGACTGCAGAGCACTGCACTTACCTAAAGCCTGCTGCTTTCTCCCACACCAAGACTGCATCTCTCCTGACCCCAGGCCCCGGCCGTGCCAGGCTGGGGCTCAGCTCCAGAAGCTCTCCGCAGGGGGTCCTCCCGCTCCGCACGGCGCCCCATGACACCTCACCAGGCAGCTCCTAGAGCAGTTTCTCCGCCGCCCCCTTGTATCAGATCCATCTGGAAGTTGGGGGCCAGAGTGAAAAACACATGACTTTCTCAGAAGCTGCTTTGTTCCTGAGCCCCCTCCTGTGCATATTACTATGCGAATATCTATTATGATCGACTTTTTTTTGAATGTTTTCCTCTTTTCAGTGGGATTTCAGATCCATCGTATGGAGTCTTTAGTCTATACCCAGAACTGTGCTAGGCAGGAGTCCTGGGGTCATAAAAAAAGAGTTTGAGGGGCTTCCCTGGTGGCGCAGTGGTTGGGAGTCCGCCTGCCGATGCAGGGGACATGGGTTCGTGCCCCGGTCTGGGAAGATCCCACATGCCGCGGGGTGGCTGGGCCCGTGAGCCGTGGCCGCTGAGCCTGCGCGTCCGGAGCCTGTGCTCCGCAACGGGAGAGGCCACAACAGTGAGAGGCCCGCGTACCACAAAAAAAAAAAAAAAAAAAGAGCTTGAGAAAGACACGGCTGTGGTCAGTGAAGACAGACTTCTGGAGCCACACAGGGTGGGGTCGAGCCTCCTGCTTCACTGCCAGCGCCAACCCATTGTAGAGAGCGTGGCCTGAAGCTAGTTAGAGGCATTAAAGGAAGGAAGTCCCACTGCCCCCTTCACCATCCCCGTAGAGGGCAAGAGGCCCCCTAGAGAGGCCCACACCCTTCCCACGCCCTGCTCCCTGGCCGTGGTCCATCGGCTCAGATGGGGCAGGCCCAGCAGAAGCGTCCCAGGCAGACCGGCTCCATCAGAGCTGGCATCTAGCTTCCCCTGTGTCGTAGGACAGGGAAGACCAAGCTCCAGCCCCTTGGGCCCTTTCCCAGGCCAGGACCAACACACATGAGTGGGGGACACTGAGGCACAGAGACTCAGGGAGAGGGGACATGCCGGTGAGCCCTAGAGCCCTGATGATCCTTGAGGGGCAGAGATATGAAGGGACATTCTTGTCTTTCTGTTCCCTGCACCTGCCCTGAGCCTGGCACGGAGGAGACCACTGCTAACTGTTTTTCTGAATGAATGAATGAATGAATGAGTGAGTGAATGCATGCTAGAACTGAAAGGAAGCTTAGTGATTATGGCCCTCTCTTCATTTTGTTCATAAAATAACAGAGGCTTATAGAGTACAAGTGACTCCAAGGTCACACAGCTGGCTGGGCTCTGTGGAACAATACCCTGACCTTCCTAAACTTCACTCTTTCCCCCTTTATTTCAGGGTCCTGCTGGAAGACCCGGCCTCCCGGTAAGTAGCTTTCATTTCTTTTTTCCTTTGCACCTCTCTCACGGGCTCTTTCTCAGTCCAAGGACGGGAGAGGTTGGGTGGCTGCTTTCCTCCAGGTGTGTCTGGGTAGGAGGCCTCTCTCCAGCGTCTCTAACCCACAGCTGAGGGTGAAGCTCCTTGGCACCTTTCCTGGGGCCCAGGCAGGCAAATGACTTCATGCAGGCCCATCCAGGGCCACACCTGGCTTCCATGCTGGTGGCCCTATGGTGGGGGGCTAGATGGGGAGGCAGTCCCCTGACTTACTGGGTGTCCTCCTTACCGGGATGCACCAGCTTAGTCGAAGGCCACTGTCCCTGCTTTGTCCTGTGTCCTCTGGAAAGAGTAGACTCAAAAACTTTGTTTTCCCCCCAGTTACCATTTCTGAGTGCTAGAGAGGCTGGGTCAAGTAACCATGGGGACTCTGGGACAAAAGGATCAATAGTACTAGTAGCCATGTCTCACTGAGACCTTCATAGGTGCCAGGCACTCTGCTAATCCCTCCTTATACATTTGATTTGCTCACCAGCTCAATGAAATGGGTATTATTATGCCCATTTTATAGATGAGGAAACAGAGGTAGGTACAATAGCTTGTCCGATTGTCCAAGCTTCAGTTGTAGACCTGTTTGAGGTCCCGTGTTACCACATACCATCCCCTACTACTGTTTCCTGCGGTCCGTACTCGACATTTGAGGACTATCTTTAAAGTCTTCAAAGGCATTGCCCTGTGGGGTGTAGCCTGGGGCATAGAGGCATTGAGTACCGGATACCGCGGGCCCTTGGATGGGTAGTGGCTCAGGCGAGATGCTGTAGCCAGCCAGAGGGCCGAGGTGGGCGTGGAGGCCAAGCCAGGGCTGGCACCAGGCTGCCCTCTCTCCCTGCACTGAAGGCCACACCCCCTGGATTCCAGAGCCTTCTGTGCATCCCTCTTATCCCAGTTACTCCTCTTTTAGACATGAATTATACTGTAACCTCTTGACTAAACCAGCAGCTTCTAGAATTCATGTCCAGCAGTGACTTTTTTAATGAAACGCATGTGGGCAAATGTTTAGCCCTTGAAAATGAAAACTCTCCCAGCAAGTACGAGCCCTGGAGCAAAGGAAGACGGAGGACTCCGTCCCATGAAATCCAAGGAGGGGAAAAATCAGCTGACTGGGAGAATGTGGGCAGACTTTGTTTTTTTCTGACAACGTCCACCTTTAAAAAGCATTTGGGGGCAATTCTCAGAGCAGGGGCTGCCGCACAGAGTTTTCAGCCTCTGGCCCTTCCATGCCAGCCCCTAACCCGAGCATTTTATGGCCAGGACTGCAAAGAACATTAGTTTTAAAAAAGAAATGAAAAGAAACCAAAACACACATCCTGCAATATCATTCAGAAGCCCAAGAGTGAGTGGGTTGTTGGGACCAGCAGGCCTGTCGTCCTCAGCAGGGAGGGTCACGGTCCTGCTCGTGCTTCCGAGCACAGGGACCTGGGAGTGACCCACACAAAGATTTGCGGGTGCTGGTCTCTTGTGAAATACAAAAGTGTGAAGTACACACGTGCTTATAAAAATCACTTGCCTGTGGCCATACTGGGCTCACTACCTGTAGACGCAGTTTACACAGCACTCACCAGGTGCCAGGCACCCGGAGTTAGCGTTCCAGAACCATTGTCTCTTGGCATCCTCCCAGCAGTCCCGGGGGAGAGATCCGGATGTTCAGGGAGGTTCAAGAAACAGATCCACGTGTGTGTATATATATATATATAACAGATATCCACGTATCGCTGCAACCCTGCCACTCTTGCCCAAAGTCTGAATGGTTTACTTAAAGACACCTTCGGTCTTGACAGTGTACATGTAACAGTAGCCTAATTCAGAGCTGGTTGCTATTCCCTGGTGCGTCCACATACATCTTGGCATGCTAACCATCCCTCAGGATGTTTTGCCTAAGTGAGATCAGCAGACACAGAATCACCCCAGAAATGCCCACCCTTCAGGGGAACCCACAAACCCAGCTCTCTCCTGCCGGGACAAACACCGTCTGATTTTCAGCCCCTGTTGTTTTCCATCCTTCCAGGCCCCTGGCAAACCCCAAGCCCCACCCCAGATTTTATGGGTCTGCACATATATGATTGCAAAAAAATATTCTCTACCAAAAGAGGGAGGAACAAAACTTAATAAGCAGATTTCCAGAGTGAGAAGATGTAACCCCTGGCTGCAAAACAGAGCAGTTCCCTCTCAGCAGCTGAAACTCCTGTTGCAGCTGAACCCACAGGGCGCACTATTGGCGCGGAACGGGGTGGGGCCTGGCTGTGGCAGTGAGGAGGGGCAGGACTCTGTTGGTGGCCTTCGCAGACACAGGGCCTGGGGAGGAGCTGGGGGACGTGGGCGCTGCTCCCCAGCTCTGGCAGAGATAGACCAAGGGAAGTGACTCGCCCATCTGTCACACGGGAGCTGCCATTCATTCACCCTGCCCCGTGCCTAGTTCCGCGTGACGAGGATGCGGCCAGACAGTCTGTGGGACTGAAAGGGGCGAGTTCACCCACGTGACACCTGGGAATCATCCCAAGTGCCCATGCAAACCAGGTCTTGGGTGTGTAGCTAGCCATGGGGTCCTTCACGTGCTGGCCTGGCTCCAGTCACATCTGTATGTTTCTGCCTCCATCAGGGGGACAAAGGTGCCATTGGGATGCCTGGACGTGTGGTGAGTTGGAGCATCTGTGCCTGCTTGTGTGGCCATTGCTTGCTTCCCCGTGCCGGCCTGTCCTGCAGACCATGGCAAGGCGTGGCCTACCCCACCCCAAGGAGGGGTCGGACCTCTCCCTTCCCCCACCCAAGTCTGCTTCAAGGAGGAGGGAAAAGTTTTATTCCAGTCCTTCCAATCTTGCTATATGGCTTTACTCTCCAGAGAACTGCCATGGCAAAGGAAAAATCCAAAGATGGCATGAATAAAGCTCATCGCCAATCACTACTGAGGACTCCCACCCACTCCACTCCCTAACCTCCCGAGGCTGGCAGCTCACCCCCAGATTTATAGCTGCTCCTGCAACCATCCCCCGGCAAGAGTAGCGAAAGATGGCAAGAAATGCAAACAGAAAATGCTCTACAGAAACTGCAGTGGAGCCAGCTCCGTAGTCATCTTCCCTAGACAGAGGCTAGTGATGCAGAAAGGGCTTGCTTCCAGGCAGGGCCTCCAAATCCTCAGCAGGAGGCTGGGGGTTAAAACATTCATCGTTTCCTGCTGAAAACAATAAGATGATGAAAGGGCATATTTGATAGGGAGCTTGTATCTCAGAAATGGGAAGGTTGGTGCTAGGCTTTAAGGTCCCAGCACCAGGGTTTTTCCGGGTGGCTTCTAGCCTCTGAGGGGCTGGAATGGGCAGCACCTGGTGGCAGCCTAAGGCAATGATGGCCACACGCTGGCCTCACCACCCCCCAGCCTAGTCTAGGACGTGGCCCAAGCTGCTCTCCCCGTCTGACCTCGAACTCCCCACCCGCCGCCAGCCTCAACCTCCACCCTGGCTCCCGGTGCCCCAACTTGCCCCGTGCCGTCCTTCCATGTCACTCACATGCTTTGCCTGGTAACCTCACCTCCTGGGCCAGGTTGGCCTTAGGCCTGGGTATGGCATCCTGTGTGAGTCTGCTGACCTGGTGTGAACCCAGTGCTCAGAGAAAAGGCACCAAATCATAGCTAACACTTGAAAGTGCTGCCGGTGTGCTTGGCACTGTGCTAAGGGCTTTGCACACGTCATCTGATTCAGCCCTCACGAGAACTGCATGAGGTGGGCCCAGTTTCTACCCCATTGTTCAGAGGAGAGAACTGAGGCTCAGATGTTAAGTGTCTGTGCCAAGGTCACAGGTCTAGGAAGTGGCTGATCAGGGACTTTAATCCAGGCAGTCTGACTCCAGACCTGTGCTCTTGACCTTGATAGTGGCACTCACCCTGCCCAGGCCTCCTCCACTGGCATCACAGCTCTACGGAGGGTCTGATCCTTAGGAAGAAGCCGCAGTCCTAGGCCTAGGACCTGGGACATTTCAGAGGTTCAGGACAAGTGTTCCGTGTCTCAGAGCTTTGAGCTCCCCAGGGCTACCCAAGAACTGTCTGTCAAGACATGGAGGCTGGGAGCCCTGGGCCACCCCCGCGTGCAACTGTCCAGCCACGTCCCAGATCACAGCACCGTGCAATTCCTGCCTGACCCTGTCTCTAGGCTTCAGTTCTCTAACTCCAAACCTTGAGTCCCCCAGGCTGTCACTGGGTCCTTCCCTGTGTAGATGAGCGAGACCGCATTCAGCCGCCTTTCTCAGAGGCCAGCTGTGGGTGGGCCTGGGCCAGGCACATTCTTCTCCGTAGCCCTCCAAGATCCCATTTATCAATGAGCACGTTGAGACTCAGTTTGCCCAGGATTGGGGCAGAATTGGGTCTTGTACCCAAGACACCAAAGTCCTTGCTCCTGACAGGTCAGCTTCAGGAGTCTACCCGGCCTGCAGGGAAGCCCGCAAAGTGCAAAGCAATCCCTCCAGGGCTGCCCCCTCCTGCCCTCCTTCTTGGGCCCTGTGGATGTGTCCCCCACCCACCCACCCACCCCCCGCCGGGGAAGTGTCCACCTGAGCCTCCGGTGGAGCAGGAAGGAGAGCCACAGGAGGTCTCCCCATTTCCTTCTACACAAAGCTATTTTCAAACCACTTTGGTGCTTTCATGCTGCTGGTGCTGTTTTAAATGTGACAATGGACCCATTTGGCTGCCCAGTAGGAGCCCTGGCATGGACCCCCTGATAAGAGCTGGGGTGGCCAGTGGGTGTGAAATGCCTGCGTTGTTCCCATGATCCACCAGAGGTGGCTCCACGGGCTGCCACGAATGAGGGTGGATTGGGGCCATCTATCCACTGGTCACTGTGCGCGCAGGGGTCCTTGGCCGTGACCCACTTTCCTCTGCATCCCGGCCACATCCTCCATCCCCCAGGTGTGTGTGTCCTTCTATCTGTCTTCCCGTGTCCCTCCTCGCATCTTGCCTGGCCACCCCTAACGACTCCTGTCGCATCTGTTGGCAGTTTTGTGCTTGGTATTCGGTTGGACCTTCAAAACAACTAGACTCCACTTCACCACAGAGTCCTTGGGAAAGTCTCTCCCATGGCCACCCCCTCCTCAAATGACCGCGGCAGCTGGGGCCACGGCTCCTACACACACGCACGCACACACGCACGCACGCACGCACACACACACACGCACACACACCTACACCTCGCTAGGGGGCCTCATAAGGCTCCTGCCACTGTTTCCTTCTTAGTTATCTGGCTGGGGCCGGCCCTCAGGCCGAGACACCAGCCGTCCACGTGCTGTGCTCGTTGGACTCGGGACCTGTCGTCTGTCAGCATCTGTGTTTTGTTTTGTTTCTTATTTCACGGTGACTTCCTGTGTTGGGTCGTTGTGCCATTAACACGAATTCTTGTGTATGTGCCTCTCTCTCATCCTTCCTTTTTTCTCTCCCTCCCTGTCTCTTCCCTGCACTCCATGTTGCATGTGGCTGCCACAGGGAGGAAAGGGCCAACCAGGCGAGAAGGTGAGTCCACACTTTCCCCTCCGCACTGCCACCCCAGCCTCTGCCTCCACCTCCTGGACTCTTGGGGGGGCTTCCAGAGGCCCCCATCCGCTCCTCCTGGCACACAGGCCCCAGCGGAGCATGCCAGCTCGTCCTGCTCTGCCCTCGCAGCCTCTCACAGCCTCTCACAGCCTGGTTTCCTAACAGCGTCCACACCATCGGGCAGGAGTCTTGGGACTCCTGGACTAAGGGTCCCAGCTTCCCTGGCTGAGGTCTGAGGGGGTGTCCCCTGCCCACAGAGGCTGCATGTGGCCTCTTCGCACTGATTTCAGCCTTAGGCAGTCACCCTTCCCAGAGGCAAGGAGAGCAGCAACTGCTGTTTTGTGTAGCTGGTTCTAGCCCCTCCCTAGCCCTTCACTGGTCCCTCAGATTTAGACACTCTATTTGTGCTGCTCCAGAGAGAGTCCCCCAGGGAAACACCCAGACCTACACCTAGTCACACCAGGACTAGGAGGCAAGGCAGCTCCCACCTTCAGGCTCAGGGCTGCTGGGCCCAACAGCAAGTGTGTGTCTTCTCCCCACCCTCTCTTTACAGCAGCTCCAGCCCAGGGCCAGGGTGTGAAGCCGTGTGACCACCTGGGGCTGGGGAAGAAGACCTCAGGGGGTGTGAAACTTGGCTGGGGCTGGGGCAGGTTGGGAGCATCCTGAGCAGGGCCCTATGGGGATGCCTCTGGGGCCTGAGCAGCCATGGCTGAGCTGAGGCCTCCTCTCTCCCTCCCTCCCCCCTCCCCCCTCCCTGGGCCCCCTCTTGCCCATCACTGCACTGAATCCTCTTCTCCTGCTTCCGGCCTGGGCCCCACCGCCCTCTTTCCCTGGTCCCCACACCACATGCTCTTGCTCACTTCTCTCTTCATTCCTCCTGCTTTCCCACTGCCCTTCTCAATCCTTCTCGAATGTTCCATCCATCCCCTTTTCATCTCCTCTCCTCTGGGTCCCTCATCTTCCCCCGTATCCTCTGCCCCGCTTTGTCCTCTGGCTCTCGGGACCCACCCTCACCCGCTCCGCCTTCCCCACCTGCCAGCTGCCCCCTTCTACTCTTCCCCTCCCACCCCTGCCCCCCTCCCTCTCCCCCTCCTCCCTCTTTCTCTCCCCCACAGGGAGCCCCAGGAGATGCCGGGATGTCCATCATCGGTCCCCGCGGCCCCCCGGTAAGTGGCTCTTGCCCTTCCTCAGGGTGGGGGGATGGGTGAGTTAGTAAGGAGGCCTGTGGAGGGCCAGCGCGGGTCCTGGCCACGCCTCTGGGTGTGACGGCCACCACAGGGATGCGGTCCCCTGGGCCAGGCCTCACTGCTGCTGATGTTAAAGAAAGCTGCCTGACTAAACCGACCTCGGTTACAGCCTCTCGGGAGGGTTCACAAGGCCCTACCCTGTAGCCGTGAAACGACAGCAGCTGTGAGGCGGCCCTGCTGTTCACAGGCAGAGGGTGAAAGTGCTGGCTCCTCTCCCGGGAGGGCGGTGGTGGCCGTGCTCCGGCTTCCCGGGGACACGTTCCAGAAGCCCAAGAAGCAGTTACCCCAGAGCCCAGGTCTCTTGAGCCAAGCACCCTCTCCTGCTCTTGACAAGCCCAGCCCGCCTCTCGCCCTCAAAGGCCCTGGTTCTGTGCTCAGTGCTGGGTCCCAGTCCCCCCCACCCAGTGGCTGGGGGCTGGGGAAAAGCAGAGAGCCTTCCCCTCAGATAGGCTTCCTTAGGGACCAAGGGGGGGCGTGGGCGATGCTGCGGGGAGATAGCATGACTATGGGAAGGAAGAATGGCTGTTTTTCTCAGAGCGTCCGACCCAAGGGACTTCGATAAAATCGCCAAATGTCGGGGTGGAAAGGACCTCAAGGATGGTCTAGCACGACCTTCTCAGAAGGGGAAACTGAGGCCTGGGGAGAGGAAGGGGCTTGGCCAGGGTCCCACACATAGAGGCCGAAGCAGGGTTAGAACCCAGGACCCCGGGCGCCCAGGGCTCCCCCCGCAGCAACAGGCTGCAGTCTCCATGCTCTGCTGTGCTCTTTTCCTGCGCTGCCATGCGTAGTTGAGAGGGTTAGGGACCCAGAGGCCTAGCCTCATGCTCCCAGAGCCTCGCCCAATGGGTGGTGAAGCGCCCCCTACCCATTCCCCTGCGTTCAGTGGGAAGCAGGAGGCTCCTACCCACTGACTAGGGAGAGGAGGGGGGTCAGAGAGCAAATTGCTAAGCTACGTGCAAGGCCCTGACGGCTCTGCAGCCAGGAAGGGGCTATGGTGAGAGCTGGGAGCAGAGAGGGAGAGCTGAGAAGGTCAGAGAGGGCAGCCGAAGGATGGAGCTGGGGAGCAGGGCCAGCGGGCAGGCCGGGGGCCTGGGCTGGAGGCAGGGCTTGAAGGGGCCTGGGCTGCGTGGACAGGCCCTCCCTGCAAGGTTTCTACCAGCTCAGACCACACGACAGTGCTGAGGGCTGACACTTTGCACTTACTCTGTGGCAGGCAGTATCCTAACACCTGTACACATAGTAGCTCACTTAATCCTCACGAGAACTCCACAGTAGGTACTATTAGCACCTCCACTTTATAGATGAGAAAAGCAGGGCACAGCGAGGCCGGGTGACTTGCCGAAGGTCATACATGAGAGTGTGGCCGTGGTGCTGGGATGTGACACTCAGCCCGGGCCGTGTGCTCAGAGTCTACACTCTGACCCCTGATGCTACCCAGCCGCGGGGCTCCCATCACCTGTGCTTCTGGCTCACGTGGCCACCGTCCCGCTGGGCTGTAAGCCCCCTCGTGTACTGGGGGAGCCACAGTGTGGGTGCCCTGAGCCCAGGTGGGGTACCCAGCCAGGGGCCGACTAGGACATGGGGAGGTCACAGAGAAAGACAGTCCCCCAGGTTCCAACGACAAGGACGGAATCTGGGGTGGACCTGTTAGGAGGACAGGGCAGTAACAGAATACAGGCCCTACTCTTTGGCCAGCATCTCTGTCTGCCTCCTGGTCTGACCACAGATGTTCCCTTGTGTGGATCAGGCTGGTCCTCCCACAGCCTCTTAGCAGCATCTTTCAGCAGTGTCATGTCAGCTGGATACCTAGAAGTGGTTGAAAAGGCCTCACTTCTGGAGAATATGCTCCGGGGGCAGGGTCTGCCTCAGCTCCCCCTGCTTCCAGCCCAGCGTGTATCAATATACCCACCGCGCTGGACATGGTTCCAGTGGTGAAGAGTACCTTCTGTTCCAGTAATAGCAATAGCTTCCCTCTCCTGGACACCTGGGAGACATGCTAGGTCCTACACTGAAAGCCTGTGTATGTACCAGCCTCCTCCAGTCCCTCTGGCCCCCAGGAAAGCTGCCAGCCCATTTCACAGAGCGGGAAACAGAGGTCCATAACTGGCCTGTGGTCACACGGCTCCTCCGTGCTGGAGCTTGGTTTGGGCCCGGTCGGCCTCATTCCAAAGCCAGCATTCTTTCTCCAACACCGCCTTCCACGTTTTAAGCTCTGCTGTTTAAAAAGGATATTTACCTTGAAAAAACAGTCCTCCCTGTGGGTGTTGTGTTGATGTTGGGGGAGGCTTTATGGCATCAGGAGGCTTGATCAAGCCCAGTGTCCTCGGATTTTGGCCTGTGTGTGTGACCTTCACCCAGATGGCTGGGGCCCCTGCTGAGTCCTTGCTAGACACCAGGGCAACCCCCTTAGCTCCTCCTAGGAAGCCGCCTGGAGCTGCTGAGAGCAGGGGACCGCAGAAGACCATGGGACCGATTGCAATTAAGGGGTAGAGGTCAAGTGGGCAAGCCCTCTGCGGCCCGGGATGATGGGGAACATGTGGCTTTCCACTCAGCCAGGAAGGGCCTAGGACACATGCTGCTAATGAGAACCAGCCTTGCCGCTCTCAGGGGCCACCTGCCTCCTGTCTTGCAGCTTCGTAAACGGTCCGTGCAAAGGGGGCGCCATCCGGGCTCTTTGGAGAAGGATGGTTCACATTCCAGTGAGGCAAGGTGCCGGAGCGGTGGGCCCCATTAAACTGAGCAGGAGGCTGGGACCCTGAGATGCTGGCTGGCCCCACAGGCACTGGAGAGGTCAGCTGCCAGGCTAGGAAATGCCCCCCATCTCAGAGGGAGCTCATTCTTTCCCGGAGACCCCAGGTTCTCTTCAGGGGCCAGGAGGAGCTGTCTGAACTTCCAGCCCTCATTCACAATGAGACACCAGGTCAATACACCCATTGAGTGTTTCTTCGTTTATTTGTTCCGTTAATACTTGTCAGGCACCTACGACATCCTAGGTGCTGGGTAGAAGATGAAAACCTGACTGCAGCCCGCTCGCCCCTTTGCAGAGAGAAGCCATCCCATAGTGATTATAGTACAGACAGTCAGCGCTCAGCTGGGGACAGTTAGGGAGCTGTGGAAGATGAGGGGTGACTTGGGGTGAGGGCAGGCAGGGAAGGCTTCCGGGAGGAAGAGGTAACTAAACTGTGATCAAGGAGGAACAGAGGTCCCAGGTACCAAGGCTGGGGAGGAGTGCTGAAACTCCAAGGCAGGAGCAGTTCCCGTAAACTACCGGAGAAATGGGGGAAGTTCTTTCCAGAGCAAAGCAAGAGCAAGGATGGTGAGAGAGAGGTTGGCAAGGTGAGCAAGGGCCCGATCATGAAGGACACGATGTTCAGGAGTCAGGATTTTACCCCGAGGGCAGTGCAGACCCCTTGGGTTGTGTTCTGCTGAGGAGGAACACGATCAGACTTGCAGTTTAAAAAGCTCCCCAGGGGCTTCCCTAGTGGCGCAGTGGTTGAGAATCCGCCTGCCGATGCAGGGGACACGGGTTTGTGCCCCGGTCCGGGAAGATCCCACATGCCCCGGAGCGGCTGGGCCCGTGAGCCATGGCCGCTGAGCCTGCGGGTCCAGAGCCTGTGCTCCACAACGGGAGAGGCCACGACAGTGAGAGGCCCACGTACCGCAAAAAAAAAAAAAAAAGCTCCCCTGATCCTTCCTGCTCCAGCAAGGAGCATGCTTAGAAGAGGCTGCAGGTATGGGGCTGGCAGGAAGGGACTTGTAATCGTCAAGGCCTGGACTGGAGCACAGTCAGTGGGGCCGGTGGGAGGGCTGGACTGGCGAGATATGTTGGAAGGGGAATTGACGGAATTTAGTGATGATAAAAATGGGGATTGACGGAGAAAGAGGAGTTCAAGGTGACCCCACCTTTCGGACTTGAGTAGCGGAGTGCCTGGCAGTGCCCTTCCCCAAAGGGAGAAGCAGATTGTGCGGGGGCAGATGAGTTCAATCTGAAGGTGATAGATTTGGGATGTCCTTGTAATGTTTGGCCTTCCGTTTGCTGCCGGAGGTCAGAGTGAGTGGAGGCGGCTCACGAGGGTGGGTCATACACACCCTCTCCCAACTCTGCGTTCAGTGACATCACTTTTCAAGCTTAAAACGGGCTGTGGTGGGAGTATTTACAGAATCACAGATTTACAGAAATTGGCAAATGCTGTACAAAGCAGGACTCTCCTCCCCCACTCTCCCCAACGTGATTAAGCATTTACCAGCAGAGTCTTGTTTAAAAGATAGCCAGCACTGACTTGGGGTAGCAGAGGTAGAATAAGGCAGGCTCTGGACAGATCCACAACTGGCCCTCTTTCAGGGGTTAGATGAGAGGGAAGGGAGAGCTCCTGGTAGCGTCCTTCCTACCAGAAACTTCAGTTTGTCTGTGTTGCTTTACCCCACACAAGTGCAGGCAGGAGGAAGGTAGGGAGGAGTAGACATAGGTCCACTTCCGAAAAACAGGGATGCACTTCGCTCCCTCTCTTCCCTGGCCTCGAATTAAAGGAAGAGATTTTAGAGAGCAGTGTAAAGCTTATTTCCCTTGTACTTGTATAGAAAGATATAACATTAATCTGTAAATTAATCTACAAAAAAATGTATCCACAATTTTAACATGATCCTAATACCCATGAATCTGGGGGGTGGAGTTAGGAGTCCAACAAAGTAACATTCAATTTCATTTGGAAAAATAAAAGTTATGAGAATTTCAGAAACTTTTTGAAACATAGAGTAAGGGGGGTAGGGGAGGAGGGGTTTAGTTGTTCTACCAGCCATCATAACGTATTGTAGAAACAGAGCAATTAAAACAACAAATAGAACAGAAGTAAAGTCAAACGTATCTGGGAATTTGGTCCATGATAAAGGCTTCATTTCACAATAGAAAGAGAAGATAGATTGTTCAAGAAATGATGCTGAGACAACTGACAAACAGTTTAGAAATCAGAGTAAATTTCAAATGAACAAAATACTCAGATGTAAAACATGCAGCCATAAAATATGAGGACAAAGCATGAGCAAGCATTTATAATTCTGAACTGAGGAAGTCCCTTCAAAACATGACCTAAAGACTTCCCTGGTGGTGCAGTGGTTAAGCATCCACCACCTGCCAATGCAGAGGACATGGGTTCGAGCCCTGGTCCAGGAAGATCCCACATGCCACGGAGCAGCTAAGCCCATGCGCCACAACTACTGAGCCTACGCTCTAGAACCCGCAAGCCACAACTGAGCCTGTGTGCCACAACTACCGAAGCCCACCTGCCTAGAGCCTGTGCTCTGCAACAAGAGAAGCCACCACAATAAGAAGCCTGCGCACCGCAACGAAGAGTAGCCCCCGCTCGCCTCAACTAGAGAAAGCCTGTGCGCAGCAATGAAGACCCAACACAGCCAAAAATAAATTAATTAATTATTTTTTTAAAAAAACATGACTAAAACCCAGAAGCCATAGGAAAAGATTGATATGTTTGTCGGCATAAATGTAGAACTTCCACACGGTGGAAAATATACCATAAAAAAGATAAATGCCAAATTGGAAAGAATATTTGCAACACATATGACTCTCAGTTACTATTCTTGACAAAGAGCTCTACTCAAATCAGTAGGAAAAAGATAAACGTAGTAGGAATTATTGGTAAAGAATACAAACAGGCAGTTCACAAATAAATAGGATGGGTCAACAAACATTGGAAGAGATGTCCACCTTCAGTATAGATATGAAGACATGGAAACTAAAATCCATTTCCAAGCCCTCCAAGTGCCTCACCAAGGCCCGACCTCTCCAGGAAGTAGAGTCCCAGTTTCCATTTGGTCAATGACAACACTCTTCCCAAGATCCCTGAAAAAGCTTTGGTCAGCCCTGGCTTTGGCTCTGGGTGGGAGAGATGCGTCCTGCTACCAGGGACAGCTCTGTAATTAGCAAACCATGTGATTATCCCTACCATGTAAACATTACCCAGAGTGGGACTTGAAGATGTTTCTTGGAATCCTCTCCTCCTGACCTTTTCTTCAGGCCTCTCAGCATTCAGCGCAGCTGGAAGTTTACACTGGGTGGTTTCCAGGTTTTCTTCTTAGTGCTATTCTTAGCATCACTTATCCTTGAGAGGACAGAGGCCTGGGGCCCTTCTGGTACATGAGTGGCATCTCCATGCTCTTGCCCTCTGGGATGCTTCCCACAAGCCCATCCCGGGCCCACAGTATGCCCCAGCTGGTTCCCTGCCTGGACCCTGGCAGCAGGGACCCCATCCCACCCAGCCTTGTCCCCTGAGCATATCCCCCGAACAGAGGCCTCTAGGCATCCATGTCCACAGCTTCAAGGAAGACCCAAGCAGCCTGGAGGTGTTTCAGGTTTACAGCAGTTGGACCCAGAGGAATCTTCCTCTGGGTAAGGGCCAATTCTGAAACTACTGCTTGGCAAGGACAGACCTCCATTGATCCTAAGACATTGGATCAAAGACAACCTTGCTCTATTCTGGTGCTCCTAGGTTCAGTTCAGTTTAACAGACATCTGATGATAGCAGCTAGCATTTCAATAGGCTTTACAGATACAGCTGAACGACCCTATGAGTTTGTACAGTTATCCCCATTCTATAGATGAGGAGACTGATGCTCAGGGAGGTTTAGCCATTTGCTCAGAGCCACATAGCCATTGGTGGCAGTGGAGACACGATTAGAACTCAGTCTACCAGAGTCAAAACCCCAAGCTTGGGAAGAGACTGAGGCCATCTCAGTCAAGGGGAGACTTCAAGCTGAAAGCTAATCGTGTGAAAGATGTGGTGTGTCCACTGAAAGGCAGGTGAGCCAGGGTGCCCAAGCAGACAGTAGGTAGGAAGATGAGGCAGGAAAGGAGCTAAAATGGTGCATCAGGATGAGAGTGAGGCTGACCTTGAATGACATGTGAGCAGAAGCGAACCCTTGCTGGTTCTTGAGAAGGGGAGTGACAGGACCCAGGTTTCGTAGCTCTCCATCACCCTGGACCTCCTGGTCAGCCCGTTCCAGCCCTGGGTCTGCACAGCCTCAGGCTTCTTCTCACCTCCGCACTTCTCTTTTGTCCTGAATCTGGCCAGTGAACCTGCTTCTAATCTCCAACCTGAATACCGAGATCTGTGCACTCTGTACCTCCGGAAAAATGGACATGATCGCTCTGCATCCCACAAAGATTGGGGGACCCAGAGATTACCCAGCCAGGAGAGCCCTAGTAGCCAGGGCGAGAGGACAGTGGGCAATCCGACCTGTTCTGGTCTGAAAACACATTCCAAAGGCCAATTTCCGATATCCAAACCATCGTTAGATAGGTGACCGTGAACAATGACTGTGTAGATGAAGCGGACTTAGACAATCCCAGTCCAGGAGTTCAGCATGCTGTAGGCTGTCCCCATTGTCCTTGTTCTCCATCCCATTCCCATGCCGAGGTTCAGAGCATCTGGGCGGGCAGTGAGGAGCTCTGGGAGGCTACTTCCCAGAAAATCCCAAAGGATGCTGGCCACCTGCTTTTCCCTTCCCCACCCCACACCCTGGAGGAGATTTCCTATGATGGTCCATCTCCTTTCTCCATCCTGCCTCCCAGCCTGTGTCTCTCACGGATGATCACAGAGGAGTGGGAGGGAAACCACTGATCCTCTGGGAGCCAAGGTGAATGGGGGACTAAGGTGTGGCTTCCTCTCCTCCTCGCCCACACTCACTCCTCTCCTGCTCTTTTCAGGGTCAGCCGGGCACTCGAGGTTTTCCTGGATTTCCGGTAAGTGGAGAGGACTGGTCCGCTGTGCCCCTGGCGACTCCTGGGCCTGGCTGTGTTAAAGTTCAGGCAGGGCCAGCCCTCAAACTGCTTTTGCCATTCCAAATTCCCATCGGTAAGGACCCTCTCCTGCAGCCTTTCGTGGAGAGTAACTGAGGAGAGTAGCCCAGCGCTCAGCTTACAGTGCAGGAGGGGACAGGGACACCAACACGGACCTGCAGGGGTGGCAGACAGGACAGGCTGTGAAGCCACAGGACCCTGGGCTGTGGGGCAGATGACGCACCGCTCGGAGGCCACCTCTGACCTGGCTCTGAGAGCAGATCCGCCTGCTGGGGGCAGTCATGTGGCCATCTGGATGTCCTGGGAGCCCTGCCTAAGGCCTAAGACAGATTACGAGAGGCGGGCAGGGAGCAGCCAGCTCCCCCTTTCCCGCAGGCCTCGGCGCTGGCCAGCCCTGCTTTCCAGGAACACGCCCTCCACTTTCCACTCGAGGTGAAAAGGACGTTGATGCCATGGCGACTGCCACCCGTCAGGTTCTCCCTCGTGCCAGCACGGGGCGGGGGGCATCTCATTCACTCCCAAAGACCCCTCATGGGAGATTCCTTTACTCCCCGCTTTAGAATGGGAAAGCGAGGTTTAAGCTTACCCATGGTCTCATAACAGCAAGTGGTGAAGCAGAGATGTGAACCCTAACTTGTTATAGTGCAGGACCTGTGCCCTTAACTACCTCCCAGGCTGCCTCTCTGCCAGGACAGCTGTGATGCTCCGTC
Organism: Aethalodelphis obliquidens; assembly: GCF_003676395.1. Taxonomy (NCBI): domain Eukaryota; kingdom Metazoa; phylum Chordata; class Mammalia; order Artiodactyla; family Delphinidae; genus Aethalodelphis; species Aethalodelphis obliquidens. Next base: position 14,572,506 of record NW_020837981.1, on the reverse strand, counting down.
TTTACATCTGGCCTCTTTCTCTTTCAGGGTCCCATTGGGCTTGACGGCAAACCGGTGAGTGGACCCTCTCGGGCTATGGGCTCCCCCAACTTAGTCCGGGTCACTAACCCGGGGTCTCCTCGTCCTTCTGTGAGACCCCGACTCCTTGGAAGCCGCTTCAGATAAAATGAACGTTCTTGGGGCGGAAAGTCGTTGCCAGTGGGAAGGGGAGGAGAGGCCATTTGAATGAGTTGCCCTGTCCCCCATGAGCCTCCCCTGGGCACAAGTCCACGGCCTCCAATCTGCACTCTCAGTATCTGGAGCAAGAGCCATCCTAGAATCTGCTGATTCCTTGGCCTCCTGGAAGGGGCTGGAAGGTAGTGAGGCAAGGAGGCCACGGGAGAGGAGAGGGCTGGAGAGCTCTGGCTCGCGCTGTTGCCCCCAGCCCCGCAGGGCGCCTCCTGTGTGCTGCTCGGCGTCTCCATCTCGGTCGAGCCCCAATACATGCCCAAGTCCACATGGAGGCTGCTTCCCGTCCAGAGCTCCTCTCTGCTCATCTCAGTCCTTTTCACCGGGCCCCAGACGCACACGTTCACGGGAGGAGCCCTGTGTGACTGGGGGGTGGGGCTGGGGTACTTCTGGGGTGCAAACGACTCACCCACACTCGTGCTCCTCTCCTTCCAGGGCCGCCCCGGACCAAAAGGGGAGACGGTAAGACCCAGCTTTCCTGCCTTCCCTCGAGGGGTGCGGGGGTCAGCCTTGCCCTCACGGGCCACAGAAGCACTGCCCCGCAGCGGGAGTGGGCGCCCCATGGTCACTCCCCGGCTGGGTGCGACGCGTCCCCCTAGGTCCTCGCTCAGCGCAGGGAGGAGAGGCGGAAGGGGGCTTCTCCACCTGAAGAATGAGGAAAGGGAGGTCCAGAGAGCGTCTGCGCTTGGCCAGTGTCACACAGAATTAGCAGCTAGTGTTCCCAAACCGCCGCTCTCATCCAGCACTCGCAGGGGGGCCGAGGGGTACCCATCGGGCACTTCGTCCTGAGCCTGATTTCCTTGTGCTCCCTGCTCTGGGCCGCCCAGGGCTCCAGGCACTCCTGCCCCAATCACCCGGAGAAGCAGACCTCTGCCCCTACCTCCCTCCTGGCCCCTTCCCACCTTCTGGAGAGCCTTAACCCAGTCCGTGCCACCCCGGAAGGAACAGTGATGGCCCTCAGCAGGGCACTGCTCTGTAATCCTCCCAACAGCTTATCATCCCCACTCTATGAAAGGGCAGATCAAGGCTCAGAATGGTTGTGTGTATTGCCTGAGTTTACACAACTCCTAAATAACAGAACAGGGAGTGAGACCCACGTGGTAGGCCCTTACCCTCCACCATGTCTCCTTCTGCTGCCAGGGCCCTTTGTTTAGAAAGAAAGGGACCCTTCTAGGGGACTCCCCTTTCTGCCATCCCTCTGCCCCACCCCACTTCACCCGCCGTGAGTCTTCCCCATCTGTTTCAGGGTCAGAACTAACTTGAACAGGGAACGGTAGGGCCACCCCTTCTCCCATGAGCTCACATCAGTGTGATAGGTCCCCCGTCCACCTCGTAGTCGTCCGTCAAAATCCGACAGGCCACAGAGCCATTAGGCTTCTGTTTGGCTTGGCACGGGGACCCCAAGCTATTAATTCAGCACGCTGTCTAGTGTAATTATCTTGGCCTGTTTAGCATCTGTCCGTCTCCCACTCGCCTCCCTTCCTGGGTGGTTTACCTGCTGCCAGGCATCCAACATGGGGGGCTGGGGCTCACCCTCACATGCTTAACCTGTGCCCTCACCTGTCAAAAGGGGGTCACCTCTGCCCCACCCACCTCACAGTAGCCCCGAGAATCTGATGTAAGGCGTAGACAGGACCGGGGCCCCCCAAGTGGCGTAAAAGAGAGCCAGGACTCTGCGTTCATGGCTTGTCCCACAACTCACAGGGCTGTCCTAAGGACGAGAGGAGTTAATTCACGCCAAGTGCTTAGAACGGTGCCTGGCACAGAGGAAGCACGACAGGTGCCAAGCTGGCACATCGCCCTGACCTGTCCTAAAGGGGCAGGCTCAGGAGCTAATCGGTGCCCTGTGTTGTTGGACCTTGAAATACTTAAAAAGAAACTTGAAATTCAGATTTTTGTTGTACTCTCCTTGCTCTTCAATATTTCAGTTTATTGAAATAAAACTGTGTGGGATCAACAAAATACCTTGGGGACCACGATTGTCCCATGGGCTGCCATTTGGGACGTCTGGACTCAGTCCTCCAAGTCTCTGCAGTCCCAAGCCTTTGGGTTCTTTCTCTGGGCCCCTGGCCCTCCTTCTCTCATCACACTCCTCTCTCTGTCCCCAGAGAGGGTGGCCTGGTCCCCTGCAGTCTGATTCCCAGCCAGATGCATCATATTCTGCTAAACTTGATGCTAAACACTTAGTCAACCACATAGGCTGGGGTGCCCCATGGATTGTCCCAAAGACCACTTGTCCCTTCCCACGAACCTCCTAGGAATTTCCCAGTTTGGGGGTTGGTCCAGTTGTCAAGTCGGGGACAAAAGAAGGCTTTCCTCCCACCCAGATGGATCTGTCCATGGGCATCCTGAGGTCTTCAAACCCCAAAGAGACTGGCCTGGCAGGTGGGTCCTCACAGGCCCTCAGGAAGGCCTGCAGGATGGAAGGGAGCTCAGGGCCCCAGAGGCTGGGACACTGCCTGTGGCTCCAGCCAAGGTTAGAAGCCCTGCCCCCTGAGGTCCAGCCCAGTTCAGAGCGCGTGGCAGAGTGGACACAGCTGGACCTTCACGGTCCCAGTGCCACCACTCACTGAGCCGCAGGGTCTTGTCTCCGTCACCTCGTCCGGGAGATGGAGTGATGCCAGCGCCTTCCTCTCGGGCCAGCGCGGGTGTGACTCAGCACATCCTGGAAGCCTTGCCTCCTAGGGGGTCCTCAGAACAAGGTGCACCATCCTACCCCCTCCCCTCCACACTGGCCGAGCGTGAAGCCTTCTCAGCACTGGCCTCGGGTCAGGCTTCTGAGAGACCCAGCTGGACGCCATGTCCTCCTCAGAGAACTGAGGATGGCTTAAGTCGCCCACTTCCTGCTTCCTCTTTGGCCAAAGGTTTCTCCAAAACCCCCAAAGTCTGCAGTGCTGCCCCAGCCCCCGTGTCCCCAGAAGCCCTTCTGGTTCAGTGGGGTTGATGCTGAGGCCTCGGAGGGTAGGAGTTAGAAGGTGCTTTTGGCTCCGTGAGGACGTGGCGTGAGTGTGCAGTAGCAGAGCCCTGCCTGACATGGCCATGCAGCATCCTCCGTGGCTGGCCCACAAGATGCTGGCGGTTGCGGGAATGAATGAAGGATGACACCTGTTCTTCGTCGCGGCCGCGTGCGGGGGGCAGGGCACACCTAGTAATGTCCACGGGTGGATGAAGGAGCTGGGCCACGCCAGCTGGAACATCTCGGGCACCGGAAGACCTGGTGTGGGTGGCCAAGCCCAGCCTTCGGGACTGCAGGCTTTCCAAAAAGTTTCTTGCACAATCCCACGCAGGCCTGCATCTCTGATTCTGCCCGCCTTCTGTGTGCCACTGACCTGTGTGTGTGTTCCTCCCCACAGGGCTTGGCGGGTCCCCCAGGATAGCCAGTTGGTACCTCGCCCCAAGTTTCCCAGCAGAGAGGCTTAGGGCCCTGAGTCCTTAGCCTCTGTTTCTAACTGTCTCATTTCTCTTCTTAGGGACCTCCAGGACAAAAAGGAGAAAAGGTAAGCTGATGGAGGTTTTCTAGAATTTTCATCTCAAGAAGCAGCCTTCCAACAGGTAGAAAGGATTATTTTCAAACTTCAGATTTTATCAGCAGAACCAGGGGAATCCCCTGTACCCTGTGGTACATGGTATATGAGAGAGAGAAGGGAAGCTGCCCTGCGTGGGGTTCTTTTGCGGGGAAGGCATGGCCTGGAGCCTGGTCCTTCTCAGCCTCTTTCTCTGCCCATCCTGCCTGCCACCCCCGTGGTATTTCCTGAGCACCTCCATGAGCCTCTAGGATTCTGAGGTGTCAGTTTGTAAACCACTGGCCTGGCCCTCTTCCCAGCCTCCTACCTTCTCTGCTTCCTTGAGTTTCTGATGGGGGCTCTTCTGGGCTTGCCCCCGGGCAGATGGTGCAGGGACCTGGCACCCGCGGCTCCAAGAAGGCGTCTCCGAGGGCCCCGTTGCCCATAGCCTGCCTTGGTGTCTGCTGTTCCCTTCCAGGGGCTCCTGTTCAGAGCCGTTGGGTGGACCCACCCAGAGGGTCAGCCTTTCCGGAAGATACTTCCAGCCAGGCACGGAGCATAACTCGTGACCCTGCCGTAACGGCATGTGATGTGTGGCGGCAGAGTCCTGCCCTTGGCTCTGTGGAGCCACGTCGGGCGGGTCCTGGAGGTTACCTCCCTGCTGCCAGCCAGGCTCGAGGGAGGGAATCGGTTCTCCTGCCTGAGAGAGCTCAGCCCAAGACAGAGCGGGGCAGGCGGGTGACGCACATGCACGGTGCGTCCCCAAGTCCTGAGGTTGCCCCCGAGGTACAGCCCCCCAACAAGGGCCTAATTCCTCCTCTCCTTCCTTCTCTTCCCCAGGGTCAGTGTGGAGAGCACCCACACCGGGTAAGTGAACCCCGAATACTGATCCATCCCTGGAGCACAGCCCCCAGTTTAGCCTCATCTTCTTCCCTATAGAGCTTGGAGACCAGGAGCACACAGCCCCCCTCTGCACTCAGCAGCCAGAGTGGGGCCGTGACGGTGCTGGGGTGTTTGGCCAGCTCCTGGGGGTGTGCCTGGTAGTCAGTGTGTGTGTGTGTTTGTGCAGAGCTGCGTGTCTTTGTATGTCTGCTCCTGTGCTGGCTGGGCCTGCGAGCCCCCAGCGTGTGTGTATCTGGAACTCTGCACGCCTGGCTGTGTGCTCCTCTGCACATGGCCTTCATCGTAAGGCTGTGCAGCTTGTGTGAGTCTGGGTCTGGCTCCCTACCCAGCGTGCGTGTGTGTGTGTGTGTGTGTGTGTGTGTGTGAGAGAGAGAGAGAGAGACAGCTTGTGTGTGTCCATCTGCCTGCCCTGGTGGAATCAGAGGGACTTTTGGGTTAGTCATTGTTTCAGAGGACCCAGACCTCCATGGTGGGAGATAATTGGAGGCTGACTGAATCAATTCAAGGGTAAAGTCTCTGTTTTGCTTCTTTAAGAATCAAGGAAGCCCCTCCAAGTGGAGTGGGGGATTTCAGGGCTGGGATGATCTCCTATGCCCCCTTGGCCCCACCCAGCTCCTTCCTTTCCCTTGCTTCAGCCCAGGATACAGAGCCCAAAGTCTGCTGTCCTCCTATCGGGAGCCCTCAGATGTGTGTGCCAACATCAGAGAGCCATTCTCGGGGATGGGGGGAGTGAAGGTGTGCAGGAGCCCCAGTGAGCTGGGACCCGAGAAACGCCCCTCGTTTTGTGGATCGGCCTTGCCTCTCTCAGTGGAGCATCTTTAGGTGTCCATCCCCCTGTCATAGGCTGCATCGTGCCCACAAACACACACACAGTGTGGCCGCCCTGGGCGCCCACCCCTGCCAGGGAGTGGTCTTGAGGGAGTGGAGAGAAGCACAAGCCAGACTCAGAGTCGGTCAGCTTGGCTCCAGAAGACCGCTGGGAGGGCCTTGCTGGCAGGGTCCGGCCATTCAGACTCTGACCCCTGGTTCCCAGGCCAGGGGGAGGCCAAGGCGGGGACAGCCCTGAGCGTCAGTGGCTGGGGTGGGGGCGAGGCCAAGACTGGGCGGGGGGCACAGGCCGGCAGCAGCACAGACAGAGCCAGCCTGTCAGCGGCATGTGCTGCAGGGAAGCAGGGGCCCTGGTGTTCCGGCCAGCCTGATCCTGATACAATAATAGAAGGTCAGCTGTGTTTATTTGAAACGATGGGCTCACAGGATTGTTATGTTACCCAAAAGAAAGACAGCATCCCCCAGCACAAAAGACAACACAACTTAGACGCTTTGACAGTGTGTCATCAGCCCCGAGAGAACGCATGGGGCCGGTTAGGAGAGAGCTCTCTGCCCTTCAGCGCAACCCAAGAAGAGGGAGCTGGCGGGGAGAGAAGGCTCCACAGGGCCACAGGGCGCAGAGGAGCCCGGGGTATGGCTGCGCCAGTGTGGGTAGCGAGTCAGGCCGGGTGAGCGTGGATTTGGGGATCCAGCCGCTGGGCAGGGCAAGGCAGCTGGCACCGTCTGTTTATCTGGAAGTGGGTAGGAAAGCAGGGTCCTTCTAGGGCAAGGCGTCTGTTGGCTTTCTGAGGGGACTGCAGACCTGATGGGGGTGGCAGGCCTCCTGGCCTGCAAGGTACAAGATCCAGGTGGTCCGGGCCCCTGTTCCAGCCTGTAGCATCTCCAGGGAGGGAGGGGGAGGAGGGGTGCCCTGGGACGGGGAGCTGGTGTCTGGGCCTGGCACTCACTCTCCCCATTGCCCTGTCTCCACCTCCACCCCTACCCCACACCAGGAGCACCTAAGCAGGTCTCTAGCAGCTCTGCGCTCTAACCAGATAATTACCCTGAAGGTTTGTAGGTTCTGGAAGGTCTCCAGGCCCTTCTGCTTAGAGGCTCCCTAGATGCAGAGCCCAACATTGCACGTCCCCAGGCCCCACAGTGGGAGGGATGGGGCCGCCCACGATTGGGCTCCCAGGTCCCTAGCTGGGTGCGTCCTCAGCCCAGGCGGCCCTGCTTCTAATCGTCCCAGTGGCCTCATGTGAGTCACAATGCTTTCAAAAACGAGAGGTGGATTATATGCCATCTTTCTTTTCACGTGGGTTCTAACCTCTTCCGAAAGCGGAGCACTCAGCACCCATGGGTTGAGAGTCTGGAAACAGCAAGAATTTCCAGAAATGAAAATTACATTAGATAACATGATTGCAAGTTGCCTCCCCCCAAAAAAGTGGTTGAACATGCAAGAGACGTCTTTGTCCAGTGTCTGTTTTCCAAGCCCACTAGCCCCAGGGTGAGACCTCAGTAGCACTTAGCTGGTGCCCACACTGGCCACACCCTCGGGATCGGGCTTGGCTCTGCTTTTGACCATCCTCCCCAGATCCGCTGACACCAGCCCTTCTCGTTTAGCCAAAAAAAGAACCCAGAGGTCGCCACACACCAGCCTGGCTTCAAGTACCAATTTAGGGTGGTCCTGTGGCTCCCAAGCCAGAGCCTCGGAGTCTGCTCCCCTCGGCCCAGCAGCCTCTGTCCGTGACCAGGGACCGGCGGGGCTGGCAGTGCAATGTTGGGCCGCATGTTAGGAGGCCTCTGTGACCCAGCTTGGCCATGGAGGGCAGGTCTGGCCAGGGGGCCACTCTCCCAGTCGGGGAGTGCTTCTGGCCAGTACCCCAAGGGCCCGCCTCCTTCCAGGGATGGGGTACCATCTAAGGGCAAGCTCAGCACTGCACCCACAAGCATCAAGCGCCCCGCCCACGCCCTCCCTCCTGTGCCTCACGCTCGCTAATCTCTCTTCTCTCTTCCTCTCCTCCCTCCTTCTTGGCCGCCCTGCCATCCTGGTGGACTTTCAACCCTCCTGAACCCCTGCGACCTTTGGCCTTTGCCCTCTGGCCTTCCAACTCATCTTTCTCCTCAGCTGCTGCCTCTCCTCAATTCAGTGCGGCTGGCTGCACCCCCAGTCATTAAAAGGCGGACCTTCCAGGTAGACACCTCCCTTTCCCAGACCATGTGGGGCTTCCCAGGGGCTGGCGAGTCTCTGGTCCCTGTCAGGCCAGCTGGGGCTATAGGTGAAGCGAGAATCTCACTGCACTCCCGTTACATTAATTTAGACAAAAATGGACTCACGAATGCAGTAGACGTGGAAATACACAACTCCCAGGCCCAGAAGCCACAACTACTACCCCACCATTACTACTCACGACAGCCATCACTGTGTGCCGGCCACTGGGCTATGCATTTCACAGGCCTCATTTCATTTAATTCTCTCAGTGGTTGTATGAATTAGGCATGATCATCCTTATTTCACAGATGGGGAAGTAAGGCTCAGAGACATTAAGTAAGTTGCCTGAGGTCACACAAGCCAGTAAATTGCAGAGCACCCAGATTCTCCTTCTCTTATTAGCTGTGTGATGTGGGGCAAGTTACTTAACCTCTCTGCACCTCAGCTTCTATTTGTAAAATGAGGATAATAACGGTTCCTACTGCATAGGGTTATTGTGTTTGTAGAGCACTGGGAATAATTCCTGGCACAGTGCTAGAATTAAATTGAGGCTCAGAGAGGTGAATTTGTACCTAAGGTCGCACAAACAACAAGGGGCAGAACGGGAACCGGCAGCCAGGTCTTCAGACCCCACGTCCAGAGCTCTCTCACCTGGACCTACACCCTTTATATTTAGAAATGCAGATTGCTTAGCATCCGATCACTTGTAACCTGAGTTTGAGAAGCGAGGGAATTTGCGGAGGAAATGTAGCCCACAACTGACAGGTGTAATCATTGTGAGCAACTGCTCCCTTCTTCCTGCCTAACGAAGCCAAGGAGGCTGGGATAGGACCAGATCACAAAGAACGAGAGACCACAGACCCAGGGATCCAGGCATAGGCATTGCAGCGTGATGCCAGGCCAGGAATTCCATGGCTGCCACCCATGCCCGTAGCCTTCCTTACACTGGGGGTCAGGGGTTACCCTCAAGGTAACTGGAAGTGGCAGGGCTCCGAGATGCTCTCTGAAAACCCGACAGCAGGGCCTGGAGCCACCATCTGGCCTGACTCAGGAGCCAGGGCCCAGGGGCCTGCATGTTCAGGCACCTGGCTGAACAAGGCTGAAAAATCACTCCAATTTACAGCTAAAAATACAGAGGGACACGTGACACACGTGCTACCCAAGCCTACATATCCCGTTACACCAGCCAAATCCTGAGGGCCTCCATGTGCTCCGAGCGCTTAGCCCAAGGCTGGCCATTCAGGGGGCCCACTGGCAGCTCAGAGAGCACCAGGCCCACCCCGCTCTCAGCCACCCCTACCCGTGTCAGACCCCATTTCAGGAGAGCCGAGTCCTTGCCCTCAGAGCGGCCATTCGCCTCAAGCCCCAGCAGCCACCTCCTGGCCTTAGTTGCATTAGCTGCTATGTGTTGAGCCCTTGCTGGGTCCCAAGCAGTGTTGTAAGAATTCTGCATGGATTATCTCATGTAATCCGACATGGGCCACCCGGCAGTGGAGGTGGCATCATCGCCACCTCACAGACGAAGAAATTAGGAGGGGCCGAGGCATGTTGCTGCCTTCCTTTTCAAGAGCAAGAGGTGGATACGCCAGAACTTTTTGTGTTGCCCTGACCTGATTTGCAAAGGAGAGAGAAGAATAGGGGCCCCTGTCCTGCCTGCTGCAGATTCTGCCTAGAGAATAAGGTTTTTATGCTGTCAGCCATGGTGGGACATAAAAAGGCTTGTCCATTTCCTATCAATAAACCAATATTGATTTCACAGGCTCTATAAGATGCTTAAACATTGGGTCTAACATTAGTTGAAAGAGGAAACTTATATGACATATGATGTGCTTAGCAGACGGTGTTGGAAGTCATTGCCAAAGTGCAGAAAGTTAGACTGTGAGCAGTTTTTGCTGGGGGCTTACTTGGAATGAATAGGAATAGTCTGGAGTTCTGAGCTTGGGTCCTGGCTCCCCCCAAATTCTTCTTGTGACCTTGGTTAGGGAGCTCAACTTCTCTGAGCCTCAGTTTTTTCTTCTGTAAAATGGGGCCTGTGCCCCATTTCTGCACCTGCCTTCTCCACCATGGACACTCTGAGCCCTTAAGTGGCTTCTCAGAGGGTGTGGCAGGTTGCAGCCCAGGCCCCAGAGTGGCACTGCTGGTGGCATCTGCCCTAGGATGTCCCATCTGAGAGATGATTCAAGCAGATGCTGCTAAAATCTTAGTTCTCATTGTGAGGTCGTACACTCCTATTTGTAATCATCATTTTCCTCTATGGAGTTTGCAGCAAGCGTTGTCAGCTCCCTTTTTCACATAGGGAAGCAGCAGTGTCATAGAGGATTACTGAGATCACACTGAGAAGGGTGGGCTGGCCTGGAGTCTGGCTGCCTGGGTCTCCCTGCATCCCAGCCTGGAGCGCTCACACCTGCCAGGCTGTTCTGCCTTAGTCTGTCTGCAGGGCTGGATCCCCCATCAAGAGCTGAGCCCAGAACCTCCCTGGAGAGGCCACGTAGAAAATAACATAATGACATTGGTCTGTGTAGATCTAGGATGACTCGGGCTGGCCCTCAGCCCCAAGATCTGGGTCACATGGACCAGGGAGCATGATCCCACCCCTACCTCCCTGGGCCCTGGGTCTACCCTGGGCACATGCACGGTGGGTGACAAAGGCTGGGGGATAAGGCAAAGGAATAATAATAGAGACTCCAGAGAGGCACTAAGCACTTTACACTTTCAAAACTCAATTGAGGTCAGGTACAAATCACATAAGTGACAGAAGCAGGCTGCAGGCAGAAAGGATGGGGGCGGGCCTGAGGCAGCCCCCCGGGAATGTGGGCCTAGCTGGCCAGGGCTCCCAGTTTTTCATCAGAAGCCACCAAGCCAAATGTTTTCCATAAAATCTCTTGCCCAGTTATTTGGTGAGCCGAACAAAATTCTGTGGCTTCTGACCTAAGGATCTCAGTTGATCCTCTGGGCCAGATAATGAAAGACAGCAAAAAGCAGTGACAGGAAACAAGGAGCAGCTGTTCTTGTTTGATAGTTAGGAGGCCGGGGCGCAGAGATGGTGGACTCGCCACGCAGAGGGAGGGCCCGAGACACGCCCAGGCTGCCGGCCACCTGGGCTCTACCCTGGCCATCTGAGCAGGCTGGGAAGAGGCCTTCGGTCGGGCGGGGGGGCATCTCACCTGCTCCTCTGCCACCGCAGCAGAGCTCTGCCCTGGGGACCAGCAGCTGACGCAGCGAGTCCTCTCTGGAAGCCCCTCCTCTGGGGGCTAATGTCTTGGCCGTCTCCTCACTGCCACCAGCCCCTGCATGTAGTCACCACCACAGCACCATCACCATCACCCCACCACCGCCTCCCCCAGAGCCCACGGCAGGGCCTCACCGGGTGCATGGCACTGGGGCGGGACCGCTCTGCAGCCTGGGGCTCTCTCTCTAACACTTGTTTCCACGAACCTCAGGGTGAACAGGGCCAGGCCGGCATCCAAGGCCCACCAGGGCCACCAGGCCCTCCTGGACCAAGTGGACCTCTGGGGCCCCCAGGACTGCCAGGGCCCATGGGGCCACCCGTAAGTAACTCTCCCACTTTCCACTGCTTCCTCTCCTTCGAGATTTGTCCCAGGAATTCCCTGGAAGCTTCCAAACCTTTCATAACCCATGGGAACCTGGGTCCCCACTGAACAGGCAGAAACACTTGACAAGGCCACTGGATGTGGTTGGCCCCTGCAGGAGCTGCCTGTCCCTGTCACACTCACCTGTTACACTCTGGTTCTGAACACACATCCTGAGACCATGTGTTCCACTCCAGTCATTGCCTGCCAGGGAGGACACCACGAATAGGCGCCCCCTCCCAGGTTCAGCAGGCAGGAGCTTGGAAAGAAAGTTCCCAGGGCCATTCTGACGGCTGTCTCCCGACCCCCGGGCTTAGGAAAACCTGAGTTGGGCACAGTGTGTTCTAAGGAGGTAGCAAGGGGGCATCTGACTGCCTGGCATCGCTAACAGACATTCTTTTGCTGGTGTGTGTGGGCTTCCACTCCTGGGCCACCTTCCAGCCAAGTTACACGTCTGGTCGGCCAGGAGGGCCCTGCATCGAGCCTGGGGATTGGACCACTGCCGGGAGGGCCCAGGGGGGCCAACAGACACCCCTCCAAGCAAGACCACACTCAGGCAATAGGTCAGTCCCAGTGTCCACCAGTCATCTAAGCCCCGACTCTTTCTCAGCCCGATTTAGTGCAAGAAAGCACCAGGGCAGAATAACTTAGCAGGGCCTTGGACTTCTTGGGAGAAAATGGGTTCTCCACCCAGAGCTAAGACTACCATCAGCAGTTATTGGAGGGACGGGGGTTAAGGACATAGTCTGTTTGATAATGTTTTTTCCACGTGGCTTTTTTTAAAAAAGTGTTTTTCTCTCTTATGACAAAGGCATCATACATTCATTGTGAAAAAGCTGAAACATAGACAAAGCCTTAAGTTGCTGCTGGCTCATAGCCAGAGTTCCCATCATTACATTGTGGAGAGTACTCCCCATTTTCTCCTTAGATCTGCACATAAAGGTTTTCCACGTTGATGATGTTCTGAATAATATAACATCCTGTTTGTATCCTGTTACTTTTTTCCCTTAATATCGTAAACCATGCCCCTTGCTAAGTCAGGAGTCTCCCGTGATGTGGACTTTAGGACTGCTGGGTCTGTCTGCAAGGTAGTTAATGAGTCCCCTTCCGTATATTCTTGAACATAAATGTGCACATCTCTGATGCTTTCGTGGTGATAGATTCCCAAAGGTGGAGTTGCTGGGTCAGGGTGTCCCCGCCAAATAGCCCTCGATGAGTACAGCCACATTCCATGTCACTTGGCTTCACATCTGGGCCCTCAGCTACCCCAGCTGCCCAAAAGCTGAGGTTCAGCATAGGGTCCCCCCAGGCTGGGCGACAGCTCTGGCAGACGAGGGTCGCCATCTTGGCCAGAAGGCGGCCCAGCAGAGTGAAAACCTAAGTTGCTGGGAGCCAGCTCTCCTGTTCAGCTTGATCCCCGTAACGAATTTCAAATATTTCCGTGATTTCTCCCCAGAACCCGGGGGAGGGAAGTTAGTCTCACTTCCGTGGGTTTCTAGATGCAAAAACAGAAAACCTGAAAGGAAGTGAAATTTAGGGAATTGAACCAGACAAACCAAGCCAAGAAATCCAAAAAACAAGGCTCCAAATTCACTTCTTTACTGACGGCCCAGACACAGCGGGCTCCCGATCGCTGAACCCAAGCCAGGTGGTTTTCTTTGTTAGGTTGTTTATAAAGAGAAAAACCAGAAAGCATGTTTTGAAACCAACTGAAAGAGACCAGACTCGAGCATCATGGTTTTCTCCAGCCAGTGTTTGCCGTCCAGACCCACGCCCGAGACCACGCCGGAGCCCGCCTTCCCTTGTTTCTCCCTCGGCCTCCCGCGGGGGCCCATGCCACCTCCCCCGCGCTGGCTGCTGTGCTCACTGTGCCCCAGGGGTGGGGCAGGGAGAAGAGGGCTCCCCCACAGGCTGGCAGGGCCAGAGGCAAAACCCAGGCTCTGCTGGGCAAGGTCGGCTTTCCAGGGAGCGGTTCCAGTTAGGAGGTGGGTGGGTGGGAATCCGGACCAAACCACACTGCCAATCTCACATGATGCCACTGACCTACTTTCCAGTGGGCGAGCACAGCGGAGATGCCCACGTGCCCATGTGGCTCCGAAGAGGGACATGAGCCTGTTGTCCCCACGTGCCCTCAGCAGGTTTCAGATACCCTTCCAGGACCCTCTGGATCTGTTCTTCAACACGTCCAGAACCCATTACAGCCTCCAGTGGAAACATGACGAGCCCCCACCGTTTGCCAGAGGAATCCACTCACCTTTTTTCTTGCTTCCGCAGGGCTTACCTGGGCCTCCTGGACCGAAGGTGAGGGCCCTCTGGGTGATGCGTCAAACGGGCGGGAGAGTTCCCTGCAGGAGGGAGGAGGAGGCGGCACTGACGGGAGCTGAGGGGGATCTCAGCTGAGAGAACGGTCACGAGTGGCTTATTTCCAAAAACGCCACTCGGAAATTGATTGGGTCCCACAAGGATTGCATTTTTGTGGGCTCAGGCCAAGCAAGTGCTACGGCTGGTATGGAAGATGCGGCCCTGCCCTCCAAGGAGGTCATGGTCTAGTTGGAAAAGTGATGCCCAGGACGCTGTCACAACATCCCAATAAAACAGCATTTCATAAGGGGCCAGAACTGGAAAGGACCTTCAGGGTCATCCGGTTTCTTTGGAAACCTTATCTGGAAGCCCACGATGTCAAACAGAATCTCCCTTTGAAGCTGGAGTCCCTGCGGCTCTAGGGATGAGAAGTAGCAAAGCACTGATCGCAGCCAACCGTTTCACAAATGCAGAAGCTAGAGCCCTGGGGAAAAGTGACTTGTCCAGGTGCCACAGAGGGTCCGTGGTAGAACAATAACTGATCCTCAGGTGTCCTGGGCCCCTGCCAAGTTGACCTTTCTCACCTCCCTCTGCCTCTGCAAGGCAAGGACTCATTCTGAAGAGTAGAACAGTCCCTGTTATTGTTCCAGGGATGGCTGGAGGTGGAGGTCAGAGGATTTGGAAGGAGGAGGGATGGTAATATGAAGGGGGTGGCAAGAAAACCCCTCTAATGGCCTTCTCTTGGTTCCCCCAGGGAGACCCGGGGATCCAGGGCTACCACGGCCGGAAGGTAAGAAGGAGTGGAGCGGAGGACCCCACCCCCCCACCCCGTGACAACCCAAGTGGGGCTTCACCACAGTGCACACAGGGTCCGGACTTGGTCGTGCACACACACTTTTGCACACATACCAGCGGGAGCCTCAAAACCCTTGAGGGGGGCTGAACAGGGGTTCATGTGTCCACCTGCGGGAGGAAGAGGCTCAGAAGGGGAGGGGCCTTGGGCAAGTCAGTGGCCCTGCTGGACCTCAGACCCAGGAGTGTGTCCCCCGCCAGCCTGGGTGGCTGTGTCTGCACAGAGGCAGGCCAGGTTCTCACTGGCCCCCATGAGGACCTAGTATGTGGGAACCAGGCAGAGCTTCTGAGCATGGTGGGAAATATGAAAGGGTCCCAACCCTGCTCTCTGGCAGCTCACAGGCCAGAGAGACAGGATTCCTGTACAAATAACCCTGGTGAAGGCAGACTGTGCTAACTGCTACCCTTGCAAAGTGCTGTGTCAATACGGGGCGGGGCTGTGTGTGTGCGTGCAGGGAGATTAATTCTAGGTTGGGAGGAGTTTGGCAAGTCTTCTGAGAAGGGACAGCCTCTGAGCTTAATCCTGGTGAATGGGTAATTGTATCGGTTATCTATTGCTGTGTAACAAACCGTCTCAAACTTACGTCTTAAAACAATTCTTTCTCAGGATTCTGTGGCTTGGCCACGTGGGAGTTCTGTTTCTCCTCTGGGCTCACCGATGCAGTCACATGGGATGTTGGGCGGAAAGGCTGGGTGGGGAGGGGGCAAGATGGCCTCATCCACATGCCTGGGGTTGGCCCTGGCTGTGGGCTGGGTACCTCTGTTCTCCTCCACGTGGCCTCTCAGCCCCGGTAGGGCAGAGAGGTTTCCTCACAGCATGGCAGGCCTAGGTCAGCTTTCAAAACAGGAGAGTCCCAGCGCTCAAGTGCTTTTCAGAAACATCCCTTGCATCACATTTTCCGAAGTCCTATTGGCCAAAGCAAGCCACACGGCCAAAGCATGCAAGTCAGTGGGGCTGGGGGACTCAGCCTCCGCTTCTTCTTGTCCAAGGGTGCAAAGCCTTTGTGGCCATTTTTAATCCACCACTGTGGTCCTTCAAGCAGCAGATTTCAAGGGAAATGGCATTTTAGACAAGAAAACAATTTGAGCAGAGGCCCAGAGGTGGTCATTACAGTAACTATATAACATAAAAATCATTTTAATACTAGGCACCACTTACTAGATGCCTACTGTGTACCAGGCTGTCCTTCAACGTGACTTGCATCACATCTAATCCTAAGACCACCTTAGGAGGCTGACACTATTCTTCTCCTATGTAACAGATGAGGAAAATGAGGCACGCCCAAAGTGTCCTAAGTGGCAGAGCAGGAATTCAAGTCCGGGTCCGGGTCTTTCACAGGGTGCCACCTGCCATAAGGAGCCCATCCCGCCCTCCAGGCCCCAGCTGGGAGGCTCTGGCGCCTTCCTGGAGAAGAAAAGAGACAGGAAGGAAAGGCAGGACAAGGATGGGGAGGGATTCTGGAAAGGCAAGAATCACTCTGGAGAAGCACATTCCACACGCCATGTAGCTCTGTGATCAGGCGGCTGCTGTCACCGCATTGTTTTACGGGCGCTTGGTGGGTGAAATGGCAAGACCCAAGAGATCTTTCGTTAGTTCTGCATAAACTGCGAAGTTTGTACCGTGTCAGGAAGTGGAAATCACAGTCCCCGAGGTTGCCTCCACCCACTCACGCAGACTCACAGCATTTACTGCCTCTCCTGATGCAGCACGGGGCCGGCTTTCCCATTAGCAGCCAGACCAGCTCTTTCAAACTGTGAAGAAGCTTCAGGGCGGCAGTTTCCCCCGGGATCAAGGGGATGCCCTCAGCTGGCATCCATACTATGGCAGGCGTCTGCACTCTCCTGCCAATGGGAAGTCTAATTCATCCGGAAAGGAGGTTGGGGGTCTGCTGCCCTGAGGACGGAGGGGCGCCAGCTTGGGGCTGGGCTGTCATGATGATAGAGGGCCTGGTTCCATGATTTTGGCAATTCTGGGCTCAGATTGTGGGAGGAATCATTCAGCCCTGGCCGCACTGAATTTGCAGAGAAAACTAGTGTGGTCCTGCTGACGGAGGGGCAGCTTCTGACCTCTGGGAAGCCTGCTCTGGGGAGAAAAGGCTCAGGGCTGCTGGAGAAGGCTCGAGCATGGAAGGGTGCGTGACTAAGGGTAGAGCAGTATAGACGGCTACCTTGAGAAGGAGGGAGCTCCCTGTCACCCGAGGTATTCAAGGAGAGGCTGGATAACTATGGGTCTGGGATGTGTTAAGAGAAGCTTCTGTGTCAGATGGGAGACTGGACTAAAATCCCTTCCAGCTCAGGGAAGCTACAGCTTCCTAAGAACAGAGCTGGCTCCATACCCCCTAGAGAGGAGCAGCCTGCCGCCCCACCCTGGCTTGATGATCAGGCCCCTCCAGTCCAGGCCTTTCTTCATCCGCATCCAGGGCTTGTCAGAAGCATCAGTGCTCTTAGGGCTCTCGAGGAATTGAGAAGGCCCTTCTCCTTCATGCTCCCCACTCTTTCTTTCTCTGCCGGACCACCCCCTGCCCTTCCACAACGGCCTCTTCTCCTGGAATCCGGAGGGGCTGTGAGGCTGCTAGCCTCTCTAGGTTTCTGGAAGGCTCCTGCTGCCTCCTCTTCTCCCAGCCTGTCCTTGAGACTTTTCAGTAGGCGCTCCTGGAGCACTGGGTAGTCTCAGCACCCTTGTCTCTATGGTGGCCCTCACTCTGCTGGGACCCTTGTCCTGTCATCCCCGACGCCACAGCCTCCTAGTCCAACAGAGGCCAGAGGGCGTGCACTGGAGACCGATGGCCAGCAGCAAAGAGTCTGCCCCCGAGGACTTGGGGGTCATTCCTCCAGGTCAAGCAATACTCAGGGGGCTATGAGTGCCCGCCCACTGCCCCAGCCCCAGTGATCACCATGCCCAGGCAGCAGTTTGCTTCCTGTCAGAATTCTGAGATGAAGAGTCTGGTGCCCGAGGACAAGGGCAGCAATACTTCACATCTCTGGTTTAGCCAAAGTCCATTCACTCCCTCTCTGACTCATCCTCACCACGGCCCAGTAGTTTGAGCGCATTATCCCCACTGTCTAGATGAGAAGCTCAGAGAGGTTAATACTTTGCCCAAGGTTGCACAGCTGGTGAACAGTCATGCTGGAATTGGAAGCTAGGTCTCATGAGTCCGAACCCGGAAGGCAGTCGTCTTGCTCTGGTGCAGAAGTGAATGTCTGCTCAGGGGGTCTCACCCCAGGCTAAGCCATCTGTGCACAGACCACCCTCCCCTGTGGTTTCTCTGGGATGTGGAGGGTTAGCCCCCAGGCTCTTTTCTGGGGCGTCTGTCAGATCTCTTTTTCTCTCTCCTCCTCCCCCTCTGCTCTCTGCCTGGAATGAGGCCTGGAGGTACCAACACGAAGGGCAGCTTGGTCACGGATGCTGAGAAAATGAGTTTGCTCCCACCCACCACTCCGTACTGGTGGTTGGGGACACCAAGCTGGGACAGAGGCCCCAAGACACCGCTTGTGTTCAGGGCATGAGGGGACCCTCAGGGTAACTGATGGACCCTCCACATCTGTTTCCATTGCTCTGTCCCGGCAACTTGACACACACGCGGGGCCCTTCTTTCAGTGAGGGGTGGAATTTAACTCTCAGCAAAGACGTTTCTCCTCCTGTGAGGTTTACTGATGATTAGTTCCATCCTCCACCACCACCACCACCCTGGCAGCTGTTCCCAGCCTGGCGTCCTCTCAAAGGCCAGCCAGGCCATCAGGGCAGCGTCTCCACCAGCTTCTTGAGATCACAGCCTGGGGTCGCCCGCGGGCCCTGTGCTGCCCCGGCTCCGCGTCCTGGACACTGTGAGTATTGTTGTGTGCCCATGTGGTACCTATTTGATCCAAATTTATGACGCCAATCTACTTTAAATATGTTGCGAGACGCAAAGTGTGTTTAAAACATTACAACCTTGGCTCTCTTTCAAGAGGCTACGAGTATTGTCAGACTGTGTGTGGATCACAAAACCTGGTGAGAGCTTATATCTAAGCAGATCAGAGCTGGTCCACCCATCTTGGCAGTGGGGGGTGAGTTTGACGCATGTGGTGGTCTGGGTGTTAAGCCTTGGTGGTTGCATGAAGGACCAGAGCTCTCCTGCAGGCTGCAGGCTGTGCGTCTTCAGACCAGAGGAGGCAGGTTGCGAGAGCCTCGTGCTCACTCAGGCTGTAACTGCGGGTGCTCCCCCTGGAGGCTGCGGGGCACCCCAGAAACAGGGAGTCCTGGGGAGGAGATCCGATGGGCCCTGTGGCCGGCTGGCTAGGGCACTGGAGCAAGGGTGTGAGGAGCAGAAGAGAGAGCCCACCTCTCACCCCTCCTCAATCCTTCTGCAAAAGGGCAGGATCGTCCTGAGCTGCTGGTCAGAGCCAGGCGTCACATGGGTGGACACGCTTCTGTCGAACGATAACTAGTATTATTATATCTACCTTACTGGGCCTCTTCGTGCCAAGCTGTATGGGGCACTTGGCTTGCCTCACCTCGTTGGACCCTTATAACCGCCCTGTGAGGGAGGTTTTATTCTTAGCCCCAATTTACAGATGAGCAAACCAAGGTTCACAGAGGTGAATCCCCAAAGGGCCACAACTACAAAGCAGTGAGGCCAGATCTGTCTGGCCCCAAAGGCTTGTTCTAAATGACTTTACTACCTGGGTCTTATGGACCTGGGGGGACCCATGATTTCCAAACACCTCCCCTCCCAGACCCCTACTTCCTCTACTAGAAGGAAAGAAAGAGGGAGTTGGGCTTCTTGTGAGAAGGTTGTGGCTGGATTCAGGCTCTCTATGAGCAGGACCTGGAGCATCTAAGGCAGAGAACTTGGGGTACTTGGTGTGTTTTAGTCAAAGAACCGAGGAAGGGGAGTGCTTTGCCCATTGGCACTGATTCCACCCGAATGCTTCCCCAGGGAGCTGGCATGGTCCCAGGACCTCCAGTAAAGCCAGGAGAAGGCAGCTGTCTCAGCCCTGCACCCCAGTGGAGAAACCTCCTGAAACCTCCCTGCACCCCCAGGCTCCCAGAGGACCTGGGCAACCCCCGGCTCCCTGCCACACTCACGTGCAGCAGAGCACTCCATGTAGATGGAAACCGTAGACGCAGGAGCCTTCTGGAGTGGGGACAGCGCTTGCTTTCAAAGCCATGAATTCCCAGCGGGGGCATCCAGACCATTTCAATTAAAGCAGATCAGGGAGCTGAGACACGGGCCCCAGATCTGAGGCCTCGTGGGGGCTGATGGGACTCCTGCTCCGCCAGACCCCAGCCCCCAGCCTGTGCTCTCTGGGCCCTGTTTCTCCTGCCTCCAAAGTCCCCAGATTAATTAGAGCTGACTTTTCTTTTTGGAACTAACTACAAAATCAACTGATCTCAAATCGAGATTACAAGCCAGCCGTCCTTCCAAAGCCCTGGCCTTCGGTGGGGCGCCTGACCCCGGTAATTCCCCGGATCACTTCCTGCCGGCCCTAATTACCGGAGGACCTGGCGTTTCCGCGGTCCCAGGCCTCTCCAGTCTGGAGCTGGCTAGGGCAGAGAAGAGGGAGCCGCGCTGCCTTTCTCCCGGAAGGGAGTCCTGGGAACTCTTTAGGGGAGAGGAAGACATTAGCCCTCCTCACCCAGCTTTTCCAACCCGGGAAAGGGCACTGGTCCAGACTTAAGGCCTGAGTCACCTGCTTGTCTCCCCCCAGCCCTCCGCTCCCCACACTTCTTCCCTGCAGAGAACAAAGAGTCTGTGTGGAACTGCTCGGGCCCAGGGCCCTCCTCACCCGCAGCTGGGCCGCAGCGGGAGCCTCACGTTAGGGAGGTCTACGTATCTCCCCCTGCTCCTCTGGCCTGACCTTTGCTCAGCTGGGGAGCTGACCTGGAAGCCCCCCACCTCTTTCGAGACTATGTCTTCTTGCCAAGTCCCTGCCCCGCTTGTTCAACAAACAGTAAATCACCAATTAAGAGAGCAGAGCATGACCGGTTTGTGCTCCAAGGAGCTCGCTTCCATACTGTCATCTGGGTAAAGGATGCGTCCTCCCACCTGGAAGCGGAACCAGAATAGAGAACCTATCGATGCTGGTGCGAACTCTGGACAGGGGCAGCTGGAGTCAGTGGCATCATAAAAGTGGGGGCTTGGATGGCCTTCAAGGTCATTCAGGGCAGCCACCTGTGCTCACCCCAGCACTTTCTTGGCCACAAAGACTGGAATCCACCCCTTCCAGGCCAGCCAGCCAGCGTCCTTGGTTCTTGGCACCAAGGTTAAAGAGCCAGTCTCCCAGGTGGTAGGCAGGGCAGGGCTGGCCTGGGGCTCGCAGGCCAGGTTCCACAGCAGGGACCACTGCCCATGCTCCGTGCATCTGGGGCAGGACCCTTTGTAATGCTTGGAGCGCCCACTTTCCCAGCTGCTGGATGGCCCAGATCCGGTGGCCGAGCTCCCTGCTGGGAGGACAGGAGGTACAGGAGGCAGACTGTGAGCTCTCCCTCCCCAACTAAGACATTAGTGAGTTAGTGGATCTAAATTTAGGACAATTCCAAACTTAAACCTTTTAAACAAAATAACTTTTACGAAGTGAAACGGGAAAGAAGGAGCCTCTAGATGTGCTCTCGCAAAGCCATGCCATGAGGAAAAGCTCTGTGTGCAGTGTGTCAATGTCCTCCCTTTAGCAATGGCCCCGGAAATGCTCCCCGCCCCCATCCCACCACCCCTGCAAATGAATGCGCTGCCCTCAGCCACCCTGGAGTCCTTGATCGTGACTCTCAGCCCGCTCTCACCTCTCCCACCGTCCAGAATCAATGTTTTCTGGTGCAGAATGAGCCCAGCCGCCGGTTCAGAGGTCAGGCTGGGGCAAGCCCCTGGAGACAAGCCCTGGAGAAGGAGACTGATGAGAGTGGAATGAGCCCGCGGGGTGGGGTCAGCCGGGGCCACCCCTGCTTCCTGCCCCGCAGAGGGGTGGGAAGTGAGGGAGGCCCCGGGATGGGGATCAAGGGAGCCTGGGTCACCTAGAGAATTAAGAGACTTGACCCAGAGGGGAGGGAAGGGGCAAAGGTCAGCCACCCTAACGAGGAGGCTTGCCTCCTTAGAGGCTGCAAGGGGCCCAGATTTCCCCGGAGTGTGCAGTTGCATCTTTACATACAAACCATCATGGGCTGAAGACAACCCCGATTAGCCCGGAAACCCTCACTCCCAGGGTTCTGCTCTGCACAGCTCACGTGGAGACTGGAGAGCGTGGGCAGACCCCAGCCTCCTCCCCTACTGAGGCATCCCAGGCTGTCCTCCGGAGCAGAAGGAGACCAACTGAACCCCTCGTAGAGCCGCAGAGCTAACATTCCCTCCCCCGAGGAGCCTTGTTCCGGAACTGCCAACACACCCAGTGTCAGCTCCTCGGCTTTGGCCTGTCAGGAGCAGGGGTGGGTAGGAAGGGTCTAGTCCAATCCCTCTTTGCAGACCCAGAGAGAGGAAGTGACTTATGCAGGGTTCCACAGACAGCCTTTCCTGACTCCTCCGCCCAGCTCCCTCGGTGGGGGTGGGAAGGTGAGGGCACATGTATTGGGGGAAAGCTGAGGGAAAGATGGGAAGAGGGAAAATGGGGCAAACCGGAGATCCTTGAATAGTCAAGCTGACCTCCCACCTGTACCTCCCCACCCCCAGGGAACTCTGCCTGGTGTCCTCGGGGCTGAGTCAACCCAGTTGGGTTGTTTGGAATTTGAGCAGGGGTCCTCCAAAGGAAAGAGTGATGGGGCCCTCGGCTGGCGCGCTACAGCCACTGTCGCCAGACTTCTGATGAAGTCCTGTGGCGCCCTCTGCTGGCCGTAGAGCAGAACTGTGCTCACAGGCCGGCCCCGGCTCAGCTCTTTTCCCTGGGGCCTGTGGTTAAAGACACAGCCCTGGCCTGAGCACTGACTTTTCACCCCTCTGGGGCACAGACCGGAGGGCCATCCAGAAGAGAGGGCTTTGCCCTGCTTTGGGCCTGCAGAGGGTGTTTAACGGAAGCGACGGAACACCAGTCGCTGGTACCTGCACTTGCCAGACAAAAGACCTGTGTCCAAATCCCTGCTCTGTGTGACATTGGCAATCATACCTGGCCTTCCAGAGCCACAGTTTGCTGACCTGTGAAACAGGAATAACATCCACTCCCTCACTGATTACAGGGGCTTCTTAGAGATTGAATAGAAGAAGGATGTAAAGGCTTAACTCAGCGCCAGACACATCATAGGCACAGTAAATGGCTGTGCCTTTTTCCACTTTTTCCCACAAGAGGGATTTACCAGAATTTAGTGCCTGGGGCAGACCTGGGGCAACAGCTTGTCTGCTGTGGTCACTTCTGAGTCCAGCTCTACCACCCCTGCCTGTGGCTCAGGGGTCCTGGTGGGGTCAGGTGAGGGAGGGCTCCTGCATTTGGAGCTAAAGTTTCTGGGCCTTTCACAGAATTCAGAGACTTGACCCAAAGAGGATGGAGGTGAAGCCATCCCTAGCAGACATGATTTGTGTATACAGGTCACATACACACAGTGGTTCCCGCTGCACTGAGGAACCAGCACTGGGCTATGGGGCAGAGCAAAAGGCTTCAAGAGGAGATGGCATTTGACCAGCACCCCAAGGATGAATAGGGTTTTGAGCAGAGGAAATAGCAGAAAGGCAGAGAATTCTGAAAACGGGGGATGTTTTCAGAGAAGCAGTGTAGGTGTCAGGATGTGAGGCGATGAGACCAGGAGGGAGCTGGGGTGGAATGCCACGCTCAGGAGCCTGGCCCCTTTGCCACAGTCAGTGCCGGGCGGTGGCAGTGTCAAAGTACAGGAGTGGTACTGTCCAGTCTGTGTGTGGGACGCTTATCTGGATGCCAGCGTGGAGGCCCAGTCATGGAGGGGAAAGGTTGGAAGTAGCTCCAGCCTCTGCAAGGAGAGGGGTGGACCAGGGCTTCCTGTAAGATGTCAGGGAAGGGACGAGGTCAGCTGAAAAGATGGAGGCCAGGTGGGGCCATGTTCCCCCTCTGCCTGTGGGGTATGCAGCGTGGCCTCCAGGCCACAGGGTCTGAGCTGCTACCACGCACGCTGCACAGTACCCTGAGCCCTGGCTGGGGCTTACACTGGGACTTCTTTTGGGGTTCCACTCGTGGAGACAAAGGCCTCCTTCCTCCCCTGCACCCCTCCCCCTCTGACACAGCGGGTAAGTCTTGACTCACCTACTCTCGGCCCCCAATTGTCGCTGGCTGTCACCTCCAACCCCATCTCCTCCTGGTGTGTCCTTCCAAGGAGGGCAGGACACTCCCTGTCCTTCCTGAGCTCACTCCTACCCTTAGATTTGGCATTTTCGCCAGGAAGTAAAGAGGTTACACAAAAAGACAGGACACTGCCGAGATGGTAGAGCAAAGCCCAAGCATGGTATCCTGGAGAAGCAGCCGCGTGACTGGTGCCTCTGGCCAGGCAGGGCCAGGAGTGCAGAGAAGTGGGTGGGCTCCGGGCCACGCCCTGCCTCCATCCACAGTCCCCCACTGCCCAAAGCCTCCCCAACCTGGGGCCAAAGCCCTCATGTCCTGGGGAAGAGTTAGACCCAAGGAACCTGGAAGGAAGAGGACCCCAGGGAAGAGGAGAGGCCGGAGCCCCATCTGGCTCAGCCAGCAGTACCACCCATGCAAACGTGCAGAGTGAAAATGGGCAGGAGGCAGCAGGCCAGGGAGGGAGGGAAGGTGTGCAGTAGGCAAGTGGCCAAGTGGGCGGCTCAGGCCCATGGCCCTAGCCCAGGCCCCCGTCAGGCAGGAAACCTTGTGCAAGTCCGCTTTCCCCCTCCCTGGCCTCAGGCTGCTCCTGGTGGGCCTCTCTCTGGGGCTCTTTCCTGCTCTGTGGTCTGCGACTGGGGTCCTTGTGCAGGTCCACCTTGCTGAGAAGAGTGGCCCACCGTGGCTGCCGGCAATGGTGGGGACCTCAAGCTCCTCACAGGCTGGACGGTCATCCCAAGCTTCCACAGCAACCACTCTCACTGACATCCTTGCAGGCCACGCTTCCAGGGCCAAGACCTTGGGCCCTGAGTCTGGTCCTCTTCTCACTGTTTCTCTTGTTTCTTCCTTCAGGGAGAACGGGGCATGCCAGGGATGCCGGGCAAACACGGAACAAAGGTACGCCACCCTCAGGCAGCTCCCCCAGCCCCAGCCCTCTCTCCCAGCTTCTTCCCTTCCCACACCCTGTCTTGCTGTAAAGACAGGAGACGGGGTGCACATTTCTTCCTGTCCTCTCCCCTTTGCTGCCTGGCCTGCCTTCCAGGCAGGGGTGTTCCTTTTTGGCCCATGAGCCATCACTCAGCAGTGCCCTCCCGACATGGCCAGGCCTCCTTGTGGGCAACTGTGGGTCATAAAATTCCTCTCAAGGGCTTCCCTGGTGGCGCAGTGGTTGAGAGTCCACCTGCCAATGCAGGGGACACGGGTTCGTGCCCCGGTCCGGGAAGATCCCACATGCCGCGGAGCAGCTAGGCCCGTGAGCCATGGCCGCTGAGCCTGCGTGTCTGGAGCCTGTGCTCTGCAAGGGGAGAGGCCACAACAGTGAGAGGCCCGCGTACCAAAAAGAAAAAGTCCTCTCAGGTACCCCCAGCTCTGGCTGCAGTTCTGAGACCCATGTGGGAATCGGGACCCCCTAAAAATCACCTTCACTTGGAATTTACTAAGTGGTGCGCTGGGCAGTCTGTTTACCTCAAAGTTGGTGGTCTTGGGCTGATAAGGAAATGGGGTTCACTCCCAGCCGCTCCCCAGTCCATCAGGGCATAGGGCCAGAGAGCTCCCTGAGGAGAGTCCCACGGGCACCCTCAGGGTCCAGGAGCTTGGTGAACTCAGCCATCTACTGTTGTCCCCTTCCCCATGGCTCTCCCTTTCTCCCCCATCCCCTCCTCCTCCTTTCCTCTCCCAAGAAGCCCTCCCCGCATTCCACCCAGGGAGGCCTCTGTCTAGCCCAGCCATGGGCTGCCTGACACAGTGCCCTCTAAGTCCCCCAGGAGGGTCTAGGGGCTGAGCAGTGGGTGGGAAGCCCAGGGAGCCCAGCTGAGCTGTGCAGAGCTTCTTCCTCGGACCCAGTCCCTATGTGCCAAGCTCAGCCACCCCCTTCCCTGTGGGCCTGGGGGCAGGCAGAAGCCTCCACATCTCACATCTCTCCAAGAAGAGGCTGGGAGAGGAGGCTGGCCATGTCCTCTTTGTTTCCCGCTGGGTGAGAAAGTCCACATGCCTTTCCTTCTCTCTGCCAGGGGGCTCCTGGAATCGCTGTGGCCGGGATGAAGGTCAGTGGACCTTGTAACTCAACACCTGAGGGGCAGGATGGGAGGGATGGAGAGAGGACAGAGTTGGGCTTCAGGGGCTCATTGGGTGGCCACTGGACCAAGGAGGGAGTAGACAGGATTCAGAACCATTTCTCTTAAAGCAACATTTATGCCAGATGCACAGATTGAACAACAGATGTTTAACTAAGCCTTGCAAGTAAGTGGCAAAGGTTTACCAGCCTCAACTAAAGGCCTTGCCAGCCTGCCGATGTGAAAGGAACCTAGCACTTTCCTTTACACTCCAAAATTCAGCAGATGGAGGCTTCCCTGGTGGCGCAGTGCTTGGGGGTCTGCCTGCCGATGCAGGGGACATGGGTTCGTGCCCCGGTCCAGGAAGATCCCACATGCCACGGAGCGGCTGGGCCCGTGAGCCATGGCCGCTAAGCCTGTGCATCCGGAGCCTGTGCTCCACAACGGGAGAGGCCACAACAGTGAGAGGCCCGCGTACAGCAAAAAAAAAAAAAAAAAAAAAATTCAGCAGATGGGAGGGGACACCCTGGAAGCACAAATGCTCGATGTGGCTCTCCCAGCAGGTCACTTACAGGGACACCGTGTCAGAAGCAAATGTCCCTTCCTTCCTCTCCCTCCTCCTGGGCTGCCTCACACCTGCCACCTCTCTCACCTGGGGGAAGAATAAGGGACAGTCCAGGAGGGGCCCGAGTCCTAGGCAGCGGGAAGCCCTGGGCTGGCCAGACGCTTCCCCTACCCTCAGATGCCTTCACTCCTCTGCTCCTGCGTTCACTCACTCTCGCTCTCTCATTTCTTTACCTGAGTCTTGTTTTTTTCCCACACAGGGTGAGCCTGGGATCCCAGGAGCCAAGGTACTGATACAGAGGCAACGTCAGGCGTGGGATGGAGGTGGGAGGGGCTGCTGTTGTTTTGCTCCTGGTCCCCCGAGGCTAGCCTGGGGCTGGGGACTTGACTGAGCAGAGGAGAGCCTGCGGGGAGGGGCTTGCTCCTCAGGTATGCTCTGCAGATGCCTTCCCCCTTCCCTGGATCCTGGCCTGGGCAGCGGTCTGGTTTGCATTCACACCAGCTCCAGTGGTGACTGTTGTCCCCTGCACCCACAGGGCTCTGTCTCTCTCATCCAGGACAATAAGAGATGTAACATGAGAAAAAGTTTCCATGGTCAAATACATTTGAGAAATGTGGGGGTTAAAACTATTACGCAGGTGTCTTTACTGCAGGCCTTCTCAGAGCCTTTACTATGCTAAATATACATTGGGAAACTCTAAAAAAGAAAAAATGCAGGGTCTTGTGCAGCATTTTCAAACTTTCTGACCAGGGCATTCGTTTTTTAAGAGGAGCGTCTTATGAGGCAAGTATTCTGGAAACACTGGTCTATGATTACTGCCCTTCGTACCCCTCACCACCCCTACCCCATCCTCTTATCAGTGACTTTCTCTTCTTACCCCAAAGGGAGACCCAGGAGCAACAGGGAAGCCGGGGCCCCCAGGTTTGCCGGGAAAGACGGGGCAGAGGGTAGGATACTGTGTCCTTGAGTGTGTGCTCCCTTCATCCTGGCCTCTGCTGGTCCCCCACTGCCTGCCCCACCCCTATGGCTGGCGTGCTGCTTGCAGTGTGCAGTGGGTGCATGTCTCCAGGAAAAAGGGAGTGCCTCGATGGCCTGGCAAAGCTTCAGGAAATTCACACTCAAGAGCACAGCCTTTCTCCTTGAAAGCCATTGGGTACCCAGGAGGAAAGCCTAGAAGGAAGGGAAGCTTTCCCTCCCCCCGCCCCCATCCCCCAGGACCTCTGTAGGGCAGGACCGCACCCTTTCCCTTAGACCTGGCCTGTTTCAGGGGGTGCCCCAGCTAAAGGCAAAGGCACAGCCCAGGCACAGCAGGGCCAGCTGGGGCCTCAGGATTCACATCCCTCTCATCACCTGGGCCCTTATCTGCCCCTCCTCTCCTCCCTTAGCCTGCTACAGGCCATTTTGTCATGCAGCTTCTACCCAAGGGCAGGTGGCAAGGGGAAGGCAGCTAAAGGTTTGGTGTGGCAACTTTTGTGGCTCCAGCTGAAAAGTTCGTTGAGATGTGAGCACATTGCAACCCCAGGGTCCTCAATTTACATTGTTACCTATGAGAACCACCGGCCTTCAGGCTGTGGAGAGTGGGGCTTCTCATGCTGACCAGGCAGGGGCCTTCTTGATACTGGACGCTCTGAATCAGAGTGAAGTCTTTGTGGCACAGAAGGCGGACCTGGGTGCTGGACGTGGCTGTGTCACTGCTGCAGTGAGGGGTCGTCCACAGTCTCGGAGCCCCTTCCTTTCTGCAGTGAGAGCAGGGCTCTGGGACTTGCACCATAAGGGAGAAAAAGTGTTCTTCAGGAAGAAGCTAGTTAGGGAGGGGTACTCGTTTACTAGGGCTGCCCTAACACAGGACCACAAACTGTGTGGCTTCTACAACAGAAATGTATTGTCCCACAGTTCTGAGGACAGAAGTCTGAGACCAAGGTGTCGACAGGGTTAGTTCCTTCTGTGGGGTGTGAAGAAAAATCTGTTCCGTGCTTCCCTTTTAGTTCCGGGTAGTTTGCTGGCACCTTGGCTTGTAGAAGCATCGCCCCAATCTCTGCCTTCATCTTCACACGGTGTCCTCCCGAGATGCATGTCTGTGTCCAAATTTCCCCTTTTTATAAGGACACCAATCATATTGGATTAGGGGCCCACCTCATAACTTAGCTAATTACATCTCCAATGGCCCAGTTTCCAAAGAAGGTCACATTCTGAGATACTTGGAGTTAGGACTTCAACAAATGAATTTTCATGGGACACAATTCAACCCATAATAGGAGGCAGACTTCTCAAAATATTCCTCCAAAGGAGAAGTTCTGGTTCGATGGTTTTTGTCCTCCCTAGAGGTAGGGAGGAGGTAGAGGGAAAGCTCTCCCTAGAGACCAGGGGTGTCTAATTGCTAGACGTTACAAACATAAAAAAGAGCCAAGCGGTTTAAAAAAGCTTTTCCCAAATACTGGCACTCTGAACTGCTCGCCTGTCCCCAGGAGACCCCCAAAAGTGACTGAATGCTCCTGGCCCCTCTCCCTGCGTAAGTGCTGAGGGCCCCACCCACACAGGATGGGGAGGATAACAGTACCAGGGTGAAGTGTCCCAAGGAAGGAGTCTGGTCCCTGATGGGGTCCAGCCGGAAGTGGAGTCCTTCCGAGAAGAGCCCACGCGGGGGCAGAGAGACGAGAGGGAAAAGCCAAGGCCCGACGCTGGAGGGCTGGTGCCTTTGCCAACATCCCGGAGAAACAGTTCCTAACCCAAACTGTCTGCGTTTCCTCCGCAGGGTGAGAAGGGGGCTGCGGGCGCCCCTGGGCTACTCGGCCTCCTAGGGCAGAAGGTGGGTAGCAACCAGCTCTGAACGGCGGGTTCTGTGTAAAGGCCCCAGTGTCCATCCCCTGCACATTCACACGGGCCCCAGCACTGGAGGTGTCCCTCCCAGATTGGGGGAAAGCAGCTGGAACACAGCCAGATTGTGTTTTGGGGGACAGAGGCATGGGGTTCCACATGGGAGGCCCTGACTGGCCAAAAAAAATGCCCAAATTCAAAGAATTTAGTAGCTATGACCTGGTCTGATTTCTTTGCACCACCATATGTGAGCTCCGTAAGATAGTCCACTTAAAAAAAAAAAAAAAAAGACTTGGGTCAAATAAGTGTGGGGAAAGCTATATAAAACAGGTCCCTCAGAACTCTACTCAGTACTCTGTAATGGCCTATATATTGGCCTATATGGAAAAAGAATCTAAAAAAGATTAGACGTATGTACACGTGTAACTGATTTACTTTGCTGTATACCTGAAACTAACACAACATTGTAAATCAACTCTACTCCAGTAAAAATTTAAATAAATAAAACAGGCTCCTCAGAGAGTCACGGGCACCTTGGCCTAAGAGGCTCCCAGCACCCTGCAGTGGAAGAGCTTCATTTCACTTTGCCTTTCCCACGTTGTTTGGCCACCAGACCCCTTTTTTTCATGTTTTGAATATTCCCAACCTGTGGAAGGAGTGTTCCAGGGAACACACTTTGGGAAACACTGCTCTAGCTCCTGGTCCTGATGGGTTCTTGTTCTAGCTCTACACCCATTCTCCTTCAGTAACCAGCTCCATTCTCTCCTCAAATCCCACAGCCAGGTTTCTGAAGGCCTCTGGTCCCCAGCCATCCTGGAGCCCACAGTCCCTTAATGTCCCCCAACATTCAGCATAGACTGAGAGGCAGTCTGCTGCCTTCACTCCTTCGAATTGTGAGGGGAGAAAAGACAGGGATCGACCACCTTCTTCCAGAGTTAGTGATGGTAACTCTACCTTCCACCCCCAGGGAGAAAAAGGTGATGCCGGCAACTCCATTGGAGGGGGCAGAGGGGAGCCTGGGCCCCCAGGGCTCCCTGGGCCCCCAGGGCCAAAGGTGAGTCTTTCCCTGGGATCAGTGCTCAAGGCAGATGTTTGCCTGTGGCCTTTATCCTTAGTCCATTTGGGGGACCCCGTGTCCTGGGCACCTTGCCGCCTTTCCTGCTCTGTGTGGTTTTTCCAGTGGATTCTAGAAAGGTCATTTGGACCAAGCTTCTGCTTCCAAGCATCTCTAGGGCAGATGGATGGTCCCATTGATTCAAATGGCTATGATGTAACTGAGTCAAGGACCAATGGCTACAAGGTCTTAAGACAACCAGAAAGGCCCCTAGCTTAGGCTCTGAATCATTTGCAGGTCAGGGATCAGCTGGGCCCACCTGGTGCGGCACACTGCGGGGAGGTACGGTTGCAGCAGTGGGACAGCTACAAATGGAGTTGCCCACACTTTCCTTGCAGAGGGTGCAAGCTGCAGTGGTAAGACTTGAGTTCTGCGAGGCAGATGCCTCCTGCATTGCTCGGTTTATTTAAACAGCACAGGGAAATAAGGGGGTGTCTTGCTCAGCTTATAAGGAAAGGATTAATTACTCTGCACGATGTGAGGCAATACCCTCATTCGTTCCACCGACGTTTATCAAGGGCCTGCTGTGGGCTGTGAGGCTGCCGAGAACCTGCCCTCGGCTTGCCCACCATCCAGCAGGAGCAGCAAACCCACAATTCACAGGAATGTAGTGTAGGGGGCCACAGGGAACCCCACAGACAGGCAAGATGAAGTGGCAGGAAGGGTCTTGGGCTCAGCGCCACGTTCCCACGTGATTGTGGTGAGAACAGAGCTTCCCTGGTACGAGCACCCAGCCTCCAGGGCATGCCCGGTGTTGAGTCTGTCCCGCTGACCCTGAAGGGCGTGATACCAGGCGCGTCTTGGGTCTCAATTTGGGGCTGGGGAAATCTGGTCACTCTTGTCCCTGTATCCTAGGACAAAAGCAAGGGAAAGCTAGAAGACTGTCCCCAGACTCATGTCCTCTTTCCAGGACCATGCAAAATCTTGAATAAATGAAGTATTTGGAGTGGGCTACCTCCTACCTCTCCCTGCTCCTCCTGTCCTAGGCCTCCTGGGCACCCCGTCCCCACGTGCCCAGGCCCCTCCTGCTCCCGTCTGTCCTCCAGGCAGGACCTGATGAGGTGTGTAAGAGTTCCAGGCTCCAAAACGACCTGCCTCCTGCCCCTGGAAGCTGGTGGCAGTCCACAGTTAGGGGCCTCGACAGAACTGGGCACACGTGTGTTAACCGAGACCTGAGGAGGGCCTGGCAGCGCAGAGCCCAGGGGAGGAAGGGAGTAGTCAGGGAGGGCTGCTAGGAGGAGGTGAGACCTAGGTGGGGCCCAAGGGTGGGAAGAAGTCAGACAGGTGGAATGGGGTGAGTTAGAAGAAGCCAGCAGGGAAAGAGACAGAGACCCAGAGACACTTACTAGAACATCAATAGCAAGACCATCTTTTGCCCCTGAAGCAGCAGTCCCAGCTGCCCCGTGTGCCCTCACCCATCTCTCTCCTCTTGCCCAGGGGGAAGCTGGAGCTGATGGCCGGGTGGGCGCCCCAGGACGGCAAGGAGACAAGGTACAGGAGCCCCCAGATCTAAGAGCTGCAGGATGAGGGTCAGCTTGGGAGTTCAGAGAGAGAGACAGAGTCTTGGCCGTCCTGCCGCTGGGCCTCCAGGCACAGGGCTGACGGCCATGACTCGTGCCTACCATCCCTCCTGGTCGCCTCGGGCTTTGG
This sequence comes from Aethalodelphis obliquidens, assembly GCF_003676395.1. Lineage (NCBI taxonomy): Eukaryota > Metazoa > Chordata > Mammalia > Artiodactyla > Delphinidae > Aethalodelphis > Aethalodelphis obliquidens. The sequence continues at coordinate 14,540,715 of NW_020837981.1, read as the reverse complement.
AGAACTTCCACTGAGACGGTGGCCAGGCAAAGGCAGGCCCAGGGATGGGACGCTGGGGCTGGGGAGAGACCCGGAGCCCCTGCTTCTGCTAGCTCCCACACCACTGGTAAAGACGGGGCCCCACTTCCCTCCAGCTACTCCCTGTGGATGGGTCAGCCTGGTGCTGCTGTGTCCTTCGCAGGTGCCCCGTGACTGAAAGGCTGTGGGCTTGGGGAGGTGCAGGGCAGGTTACCTGGAGGCGAGGCTCCGTGAGCTGGCCAGCGGCAGGGTCGGCAGCAGTTGAGTTATATTAACGGGTTTGTTTTCCCTTTATTTTTACTTTCTGTCTTGATTTTCTGAAATGTGTTCAGTGTTCGCGTTATCCCGGAACAATTGGAACTATGGTTTGCTTTTCACAATTTACACCACGTTTCATTTATTCCCCACAGTTCTGCCCTGTTTCCAACAGAAACAAATCCCCCCATCCCGACCTGCTCCAGGAGGCTGGGTGTTCTAACGCCTCGCCCTGGCCCCCATGTTTCCTCCCACAGTTTGGGTCTTTCACCAGCAGACAGGAACCGCCTGGGCTGTCCACGGCAATTGTCAACCACCCAGGCAATTGGCAAAAACTTTCTGAGCCCTTGCTCCTCGAGCAGGATAGAAATAAAGAGGGGCAGAGGGTCTGGTCCCTGCTCCCGAGGAGGTGGCTGACTTAGGAGACCGGAGGGAGGTGGCCAGACGGACATGGGGGGAATCACCAACAACTAACATGGGACAGAAGCATCTTCCAGCAAGAAGCTGGAGGGAGCTGGGAGGGAGAGGGGCCTGCTGGCCGGTGGAGGTGCTTCCCAAGGGGCGGAGCCTGCACGGGATGCATAGCCTGAGCTGAGCTGAGCCTCCTGGCCCCCTCTGAGTTCCGTAACACACACGGCCCATCTGGGGACACCAGATTCTGTGTACCTGACTTTGTGCCCATTTCACTCCAATTTTGTCGTGCAACAGGGGGAGCCTGGAGCAGCTGGAGAACAGGGACCTGCTGGCCCCAAGGTACGTGCATCTCTCACCCAGAGTCATAGCACCACATCTCACCTCCCTGGGGTCACAGGGTGAAGTGGCTTGTCCCCGGGGCCTTGCGGGGGGGTGGGGGGCAGGGAAGAGCATTCTGGCTCCAGATAGGAGGTCTGACATTGCAGCCACGATTGCACTCGGTCTCCCCCAGGTCTGTCTAGTCCAGGGTTCTCACACGGAGTCTTCTCTTTGGTTCTGGAGCCCCTGGGCATCCTCTGAGAGTGTTTGGAGCCCCCAGTAGCCGCCCCAGCTGCTCTGCATCCCCTGTGCAGCCAGTGACGGTAGAGAGCTTGTCCTGAGGTCCCCGCTGGCCCAGGCCCTGGGTGCAGGTCTCCTTTGTCTCGTAGGGCTCCAAGGGCGAACCTGGGAAAGGAGAGATGGTGGACTACAATGGAAACATCAACGAGGCTCTCCAGGTGAGCGGGGCCTACCCAGAGATGAGAGATCTGGAGGTCCTCATGGGCCTCCGGGCTGTGTGATGACAGAGCTGAGCGTTCCAACACCCTGACTCATGTCCCTGAGGCCAGGCCGCTGGACAGAGCTTCCGGGGATTCATCCCCTTGCCTTCTCTCCTTCAGCCTCCCCCATGCAGCCCCCATGCACGCGGCCCCCTCATTTGAAATCCAGATGGCCTGGCTTTGGGTCTGGGCCCAGCTGGCCAGGTATCCTGGCTCTGGGTCACTGAGAGCCATAACTGGGGCATCCTGGTGCCTGCAGGGTGCTGGCCCACTTGGGGTTCTAGGACCCCATTTCTCCAGCACACACCCTCCCCCTTCACACGGTAGAATCTGTCTTCCTGGAACACATCTACCTTTGTGTCAATGTAATCATATTTCAGGTTCATAAGGTACCCTCGTTTAAACGCGGGGCTTCTCAACCTGGGCGCCGCTGACATTTGGGGCTGGGAAATGCTGGTTGTGGGGAAGCCTGTCCCGTGTGCTGGAGGATGTTCAACAGCGTGCCTGGTCTCTACCCAATAGATGCCAATAGATGCCTCCCCACTCCCAGCTATGACAACCAAAGTATGCCTCTGCACATTGCCAGATGTCTCCAGGGGGACAAACTCACCCCAGATTGAGAACTGCTCCTTTAAAGGAATCTTTGTACCTATGTGAATCCATTTACAAGCTGTACAGTTATTTTTTTTAATGCCAAGAGTTGTCCCTCTAATTTAGTTTTCCAGTGGTGCCGTGTTTTGTTCTATTGTGTCTGTTTCAAGGGAGGTACATCAGAGCCTTAAATCTGGGTTCTAGGAGAAGAGGGAAGTTCAAGGAAGGGTCCCAGTGAATGATTAGAAACAATGGGAGGGACTTCCCTGACAGTCCGGTGGTTAAGACTCCGCCCTTCCACTGCAGGGGGCATGCATTTGACCCCTGGTCAGGGACCTAAGATCCCCCATGCTGCGAGGCCAAAAGAAAAAAAAAAAACAGAAGGAACAGGAGATGCTGCTTCCCTCCCTCTTGTAAAGAGAAAATTTGCAGTCCATTTTAGGGCATGTAGGAATCTGTTGTAGGATAGCATCTGGTGCTCGTGGGGTACTCCCTGTCCAGTGACTACAAGCCTCTGGGAGGGGAGAGGTGGGGGTGGGGTGGGGCTGGAAGGCAGAGGCCCCCCAAGAGGGTCTACCTCTACTGTGCTCCTTCAAGGGGCCCAGTGCCCACGTTTCCAGGACTGGGCCGAGGGGACCCTCCGTGTGGCTCTTATTTGCTCTTCAACTGATCGCATGGTGTTGGTTTTTAGGAGATCCGGACACTGGCCTTGATGGTGAGTCCTCCCTCCTGATTTCCCCGGGCACTGGGCTGAGGGCTGGTGGAGGGCAGCCTGGAAGCCAGGACTGGAGGTCTCGCCTCCAGAAGGTTAGGGTTGACCCTGCAGAGCAGGGTCATGACTGTCGTCCGGAGTAGCTCTTCACCGACCCAGTGGTGCACTCCCGTCACAGGACAAATACTGGTTCTCATTGCAGCTGTGTCAAGGAAATGGTGGTATAGAGGAGAATGTTTTTATGTTCTCCTTTTACCCAATCTTTTGCTAATAAATAAAGTGCATAATCCTACAAACATCAGTAGCGACCCTCTACCTTTCCCTCTTTCCTAGAAATCAATTTCATTCTCTGCATCTGGAAAAGCAGTGAATTCCAAGCCTGGATTTTGCACGTGTGCCTACCAGTGACAGGCTTTCAGTAAATATTTGTAGCTAAAATGATTACCACCAGGTTTAACTTCCAAGGCAGAGAAGAGAGGGGAGATCACAACGTTCTCAAACTAACTCACATTTTATGTCATTTAATATTTTTAGTGGCCATGTGCCACAGAACACACTTAGGGATGATGCAAAGCCAGAATTAAGCACCAGTCGTACAGGGCCCCAGTCCCAGAAACTGGTATTAACCACGTGATTCTGGAATCAGTGAGCTTCATTTGGAAACATTAAAACAGATTATTTGAAATAGCTCTTTGAAGCAAAACTTTCTGAAACTTTTTTTTTTCATTTTAATAATCAACCTTGAATTAACCATTTACATACAGTAAAATGCACCCATTTTAGGTGTAGAATTTGCTGAGTTTTGACAAATGTATATAGCCACGTACCCACCACCCCAATCACTTCAGAAAGTTCCTTCACGCATCTCAGGAGTCAGTCCCACACTTATGCCCAACCCTGAGCCACCACTAATCTGCTTTCTCTCACCAGAGCTTAGATTTGTCTTTAGTTCTAGAGTCTCTTATGAATGGAGTCACACAGTATGTAGGTGTCTGCATCTGGCTTCTTTTGCTCTGCATAATGTGTCAGGGTTTCTTCCTTCTACGGCATGGCCTGTGCAGTGCTCGGTTCTTTTTTCACTGCTGTGTAGTATCCATTGTATGAATATGCCAGATGTTCAGCCGTTGATGGACATTTGGGTTGCTTCCTGGAGAAATTTTTGAGTCACTGTCGGGGAAGGTCAGATTTATCTTCTTGGAGTCCAAGGAGCCCCCAGGGTGTAGACGGACAGGGAGGGAGAGGCTGATAAGTGTGGCCCTAGGGTCCCCGCCCCCCACTTTAATCCAGACACACTCAGTGCTTATCTGCCTTACACTGTGGGGTCTCCATATTTCCTCTGCAAACAGAAGTCTTCCTGCCCCTGACGAAATGTTTGGAAACGACCAGTCTCTATAAACCAGCCTCCACATATACTTCTCTGGAGACAGGCCACCCCTCCTCAGTTGGAAACTTCTCCCACGTGTCTTTCTTTTCTTTCCTAGGGGCCCCCTGGCCTTCCTGGGCAGATTGGCCCACCCGGAGCTCCAGGGATCCCAGGCCAGAAGGTAACACTGTCTTGACAAGGCGGGTGCAGACCCTGCAGAAGCCCTGCGTGTGTCTCTGAGCGCGGGACCCCACGGCTGCCCCTCTGTGTCCTTCTCATGTTCCCAGAGCCACCACCTCACTCCAGCCTTCAATTCTCCCCAAAGCTCCAAGGCACCGCCTGCCCACCGACATCACCGCCCCTTCACTCCCCCCATCCTCAGCTCTGCCTTTCTTCCCTCGCTGTCTGTCTTGGGCTCCTGTAATTCACAGACCCCTCTGATGTGGTGGGGTTGGGTCTAGACGAGCCCCCACCCCAGCCAGAGCCACAGCAGGGACCCAACCCTGCTTGAGCCCCTCCCCAATCTCACCCCTCAGGGTGACGTAGTGCTTGAGCCCCTCCCCACCCCTCCGTCGATTCCTGCCTTTGCTCCCTTTTATCCTCTGCCCCCCACCCCTGTGATTTTTCCCAGAAGGCCAACACATTTGCCCCTCTGTCCTCTGCTCATGAGGTCCTCTGCCCTGAAGTCCCTTCCGGTTTTCCCTACCTTTCAAAGTCTTCATATTCCAAGCCCAACTTGAAGGCCACCTCCTCCCGGAAGCCTTCCCTGATCTATCAGGAGGAATTCACTGCTCTTTCCTCTCAGCTTGCCTTGGTGATGCAGCTGGTTGTTTACCTGGCCTCAAATCAGAGGCCACACCTCCTTTATCTCCCTCCCTGACTTAAAGAAGGGACTCGGTTGATGTGAAGTGAAGGGAGCACCCTGTGTGGGGGCCAGGACTGGAAGGCTGAGTTTGGGGGGGAGGGAGAACAAGGAGGCAAGCACCCCTCCTGTGGAGCGCCTGGTGCAAGGTTGTGGCTAAAACATGGACTGTGGAGCCGGGATGCCCGGACTGGGATCCAGTCTTCACTAACTCCAGGCCTTGGGCTCACAACTCTGCACTGGGGTCCTCACCTCCAAAACAGAGTCAGTGAAAGTACATACCTTCTATGTGAGTGCTGAGGATACCTGACATAAGGAGTGCTGTATAAATAACAGTTACTGTTCTTCTCTGGTCTGAGAGTGACCTTTAGTTGTTCTGGCTACAGGGGGAGATTGGACTGCCCGGCCCTCCTGGACACGATGGGGAAAAGGTAAGGACACTCCCAGACAAACCTCTGAAGATAATCTTTGCCCCGGGGGGTGAGGACACAGAAGGCTCTGGAAGGGAGCCTTGTGGGGAAGGGAGAGGGGAGGGGAGGCCCGCCTCTGGAAGCCCAGCCGAGCCCCACTGCTGGCCCCAGGGGGAGCCAGGCCAACCCACGCTGGGATGGGCTGCAGCCCCTCAGATTCCCACCGGGAGCTGGACAGGCTCTCTGCCTGGTCCAATCAAGCGCCAAAGAGCCGAGTCCTTTGTACCCTCCCCCTCCCCCCGCCATTCTTCCTTGTTCTTGCCCCTCGTTTCTCCATCAGTGCATCTAATAGTGTTGTTGATCTTTTCTCGAGGGACCTCGAGGCAAACCAGGAGATGTGGGCCCTCCTGGTCCCCAAGGCCCCCCAGGAAAGGCTGGGCCTGCAGGAGTGAAGGGAGAAGATGGCCTTCCGGGGAACCCAGGAGAGAAGGGGGAGAAAGGGGAGATGGGGCAGCCAGGCCCACCGGTGAGTGCCAGGGCCCACCCAGCAGGATGTGGCTGTGCGCTGTGACAGCTGCAGCTGGAAACCGGAGCTGGGAGCTGGGGACAGGGCGCTCACCCGTTTTCCCTTCAAGCTTTACTTTATAAAGGCCAGTTTCCCGCCTCAAGAGACCTGGGTCTTGTTCTGTCATCTCCTATCTGTGTCCGCGGGAAAGTCACTGAGCCTGGCAGAGCCTCGGTTTTCTCATCTCTAAAATGGGGATGATTGGAAATTCCCTGGTGGCCTAGTGGTTAGGATTCCAGACTTCCACTGCCGTGGCCCAGGTTCAATCCCTGGTCAGGGAGCTGAGATCCCACAAGCCGTGTGGTCAAGGGAGGGGAAAACAAAAAAGAGATTTCTTAGCTACAACACCAAATGCATAATTCATTAAGGAAAAAAATTGATAAATTTGACTTAACAAAAGAGAATAAAATGGGGATGATAATGCTTTCCCTGGATACCTCACTGAGTTGTTGGGAGTGTAAAACTGCCTCTTGGGACGGCATACCTAGACCCAGGAGAGTATAGGGACAGCCCTAGACCCAGGAGAGGTACAAACAAGGGACCTTAGCCCAGGCCAGCTAGGCCTCTGGCTTGACTTGGGAGCCTTCTCTGGGCTTCATGGTTTCCAGGCAGCACCCTAGACACCTGCCCTTGGAGGAAGGTGGCCCCACGTGCATGCCACGGCAGGTCCCATACCTCAGTGTGACGACCTTGCCCTTGACTAACAGAGATCTTTTTCGATCTGTAGGGTCTAGACGGCCCAACTGGGGAGAAAGGAGAACCAGGTGACCAAGGGAGACATGGAGCGACCGGATTGCCTGGCCCAATCGGGCTCCCAGGATTCACGGTAAGGCGAGGGGGCCGAGCATCAGGGGGGTCAGCAGGCCTCTGCCGATGAGGGCAAGCAAGTGGATGCCCTCCCTGAGGTCACCTGCCTGGCGGGTGCCTGGTGCTGTGATGAAGCTGCACTGACCGCCAGCCTGCCTGTCCAGCCTGGGGATGGGAGGGTCCTCTGGATGAGCAGCTACTCCCTGAGGGGCAGCTGGGTGTCAACAGGGGTTCCAGCGCCCTCCGCTCACAGCCTGGTGGCCTCCATCTCCAGGGGCCAGCATAGTTCCAAGGTGCTAGAATCTTGGACTCGGAATTCTCCTCTTAGAAGTGGAAAGAACCTCAGAGGTCAACCAGTCCCACCTCTGACCCCAGTGCAGGATACCTCGAAGGCCACTGACTGTGGCTGCCCCACTCAGCTGGGACAGGCAGGCAGCTGGTAGCCTCCTGACATGTCCCCTCCAAGCTGGAGGGAATGCTTCTGATGTGGTGTGAGGCACCCTCATCAACCACCCCCCACCCCCATGGCCCTGGCTCCGCTTCTAGAGCCGTATTCACTTTCTGTAGCTGCGTAACATGTCACCACAAATTCAGTGGCTTAAACAACACACTCGTATTATGGCACCGCTTCCATGGGTCAGGGGTCCAGGCCCGTCGCAGCTGGGGCCTCTGCCCAGTCAGGGTGTCATCCAGCTGCAGCCCCATCTAGAGCTGGGGTCCTCTTCCAAGCTCGCTGCTACTGGCATAATTTTCAGTCCCTTCTATAGTAGCAATGAGTCCCTCAGCACCTAGAGGCCACCTACAGTTCCCGGCCACTCGGCCTTCCCCATAGTAGGCAGATCATATTATAGCAGCCTGCTAAGACCAAGGCCAGCAGGCGTGTCTCTCAGTGCATCCTAGCAAGACAGGTGTGTGTGTGTGTGTGTGTGTGTGTGTGTGTGTGTGCGCGCGCGTGTGTGTGTGTGTGTGCGTGTGCAACGTACTTGTAACACAGTCTTAACCTATCATTTGTATATCATGTATAATTTGTAACATAAGCTTGTAACATAATCACAAGAGCGACATCCCATCATCTTTGCCAATAGGCCCTATTCTGCTGGTTAGAAACAAGTCCCAGGTCCATCCTAGGGCCTCTGCCCTGCAGGATCCATACAGAATATCAGCCTCTCTGAGGTTCTTGCTAGAACCTCAGATTCAGGAAGTCAGTGATCACAAGTCCCCTGCCCTGGCCTTCGTCCTTCAGGCCAGCTACCTCTGCAGCCTCCCAGGTGGTCCTTGCTGATATCTAGGCGTAGTCTAGTACTGGTCAGGTTTGTCACAGATTTGAGGGTGTCTTTCCCAGGATCCCCTGAGTGCTGGCACCCACGCCGTGTTGTTTTGTGCCCACAGGGAGAGAAAGGAGAACCCGGGGAGAAGGGTGACCCAGGAGTGGAGGTAGGTTGTGCCTGCTCTGCGGCTTGTGTCACAGGGATTATTTGACAGGGACCTTGTCACACCACAGTCTCTCCAGTGTGCACATCACTTCCGTGCTCTAGAAAGAAACTCACAACTGCCTGGCACAGGAGGAGTGCAGGAAGCTGAACATTTCCTGAGCACCTCAGGGGTCAGCAAGGACCCACAGGTCTTGTCCGCGGTCTTCCCATTCATCAAGTCCCTCAGCGGTATTCACACAGCACCTGCCATGTTCCATTCCAGTGCTAGAGCCTGGAGACAGGAAAACAAGACCATCCCTGTGCAGCAAACAGTCCCCAGTTGTGGGCACTAGAATGGCAGCAGCTCAGGGAGTCGGGTGAGCACCCCAGAAGATGGGTCATTGGAGCAGGGTCTTGAAGACTCTGTAGGAGTTTGCCTAGAAGCTCCAGAGGTAGGGTTTCCAGAGAGAGGCATTATTCTTTTGAAAAGTGTGGTGGTTAAGGGAACAGTGGAGTGAGAGGTAGTCAGGATGGAAGCCAGCTTCTCCTAACAGGGGAGGGAATCAGGCTTAGGGTAAGAGCCAGGAGAGCAACAGAGGTTGAGGATATGTGAGGGAGAGGCTATTTGGTGGAAGGGCCTGGGCCACCCAGACACTACCACAGAGAGAGACCACCAAACCCTCGGTCACCCTTCAGTGTCACCAAACCCCATCTGCATTTAGTAACACAGACCTGATTATATAACATGTATGTTATTTATTTGGATAGGCTCCTAAAGAAATGCTCTGAAACTCAGGAAAAGCATAATATGCAAAAATGTTCCTTCCAGATGTATTTAAACTAAAAATTGGGAACAGGCTGCATTTCTAACAAGAAGGAAATGATTAAATAACTTACCACAAAATACTAATGGTAATAATAGTCCCCGTGCTGGAGAGCTTTCCTCACGCCAAGCCCTGCTCCAAGCCCTGGCTAGGTAGGAACTCATTTTTATTCCAGTCAGTGAATAACACATCAACATTGAAACGAGGCTTGTGGGGAACATACAAAACACGGAAAAGTGGGTTTTGTGTTAAGTGAAAAAGAGAAGAGAACCAAATTTTATATATATATGATATCGTCGTAAGTATAGACATTCAAATACATTTTATGCATCAAAAGAGTAGTAGAAGGAAATAAAGCAAACTATTAGCATTACTCAGAGATCTTCTTTCAGTTCTCTTTAACTTACTAATATGTTAGTAAATTTGTATTCCTTTAAATTTTTTATTTTTAAATTATCATAAAGTAAAATGATAATATGGTAAAATTGACTTTTTGACAGTTCTATGAATTTTAATACATGCATAGATTTATATAACCTCTACCCCAATCAAGATATATGAATTACTTGTTTATAATAAGAAAAAAAGCAGTAAACTTTTTTTTTTAAGAAGGTAGAGTTTCCAAAGATTGAGTTCCCTGCAAGGAGACAATAGTATTTATGGAGTTAAAAAGTCCACCTGTCCAAGCGACAGCAGGGATTCCCTGTCTGCCCAGTGCAGAGGCTCCCTTTATAGTCACCTGGCAGAGGGTCCCCATGCTGGCCACACTCCAGGGGATTCTGTCCCTGGGAAGGTGAGGTGCCCAAGGAGAGTTCAGAAGCTGAAATGGGGGGACCGGCTCAGAAAAGAGCAGGCGGGTCTCCTTCCTGCCTCTTGGGTGGCTGACTGTGGAGAAATGGATGTCCACCTTCACCAGAGATAGAATCTACCCTGCACAGCATCCTCCGTAGAGAGGAAGACCGCCCTGGGTTCCTTCGTGTTCTCTGTCCAGTCCGAATCTCTTTGACTTTAACCTGCCCTCAAGAGAAACGGAGACCCACAGTCCCCATCCTGTCTGTTACAAACCTGGGGAGCTTGAGGAATATTCTTCGGAAGCATCTCAGTCGCCCCCCATTCCAGACAACCAGTCTCTCTTCCTTTAAGCTAAAGGTCTCAAACCCAAATGCCAACCGGGACCAGGCATGCAACAAATGAATGCAAGAAGTCTGGGTTAAAAATAATAGGGAGGGCTTCCCGGGTGGCACAGTGGTTGAGAGTCCGCCTGCCGATGCAGGGGACACGGGTTCGTGCCCTGGTCCGAGAAGATCCCACATACCGTGGAGCTGCTGGGCCCGTGAGCCACGGCCGCTGAGCCTGCGCGTCCGGAGCCTGTGCTCTGCAACGGGAGAGGCCACAACAGTGAGAGGCCCGCATACTGAAAAAAAATAAAAAATAAAAAATATTAAAAAATAATTAATAATAATAATAGGGAGTGGTGAGGACTGAGGTAAACCGAGGAACTCAAGCCCCAGCCGGAAGGGAAAGCTCTCATTGAGCTCCAGGCAACTGTTGCCATGCACGAACAAGAGCCTGAGGCGGCCAGATTTTCTGGTTTTTCAAAAACATCCAGAAGAATAGGCATTTTGAGCATATTTCATGGCCATGTTTGTTTGTTCTTTCGAAACACTGCAGGCTAATGAGGTGCTATGAGTTTCTGACCTGTTCTCGGCCTTTGTTTGGGAGACTGTGGGCTGGTAGTTCTGTCCTTCGGCCTTGCAGTCCCTAGCCGGACCCCAGGCTATGGCAGAAGGCAGGAGCCCTTAGAGTATAACAGGGGGTGGGCTAACTGTCTCCCTTTGGCTTCTAGGTTCCTGGGCCACCAGGGCCAGAGGGACCTCCTGGACCTCCGGTAAGTTTGGAGGGCTTGTCTATGTTTCAGTCCACTGTGATTAGGCCCCTAACATCCCCTCCCCATGGCAGTCACTGGGCTTAACCTCAACCTTAAGTCACTATCACCTCCTTCCACGGTGGGATTTTCACATCCACAAGCCCCTCCCTGCTCCTCTTCCCTCCCACCTTAAACAGGCATCGTCTCTGTGACACCAAGGAGCCTGGGCAGCGCCCGGTTTCCCAGAAACAGTTGACTGGCATGGCAGCCCCGAGGTCTGGTCCCTCCTTGCAGGAGTAGGAGTCATTCTGTCACTCGGTTCTGCCCTTCGCCATCAGACATCTGCTCCTCTCCCTCTTTTATTCCTGCTACCAGCCAGCAAGAAGACCAGGATTAAAATAGAAATTGACCCATTTAAAACCAGCCCCACTGGATTGGCCTTTCCATGGTTACAGATGATAAGGCACCTTTAAAGGGACCCCTATGCACTGGGCCTCGAGGGTCCCCAGGCATCCTAAACCAACAGATGCTGGTCCTTGCCTCTGCCGGGTTCAGAGTCCCCGTGGTGACGGGCCACCCATTGTCACTGGTACAAGTAGTAGTAGTAGTAGTAGTGGTAGTAATAATGACAGTGGCCAAGGTATATTGAAACTTATTATGCGCCAGATGCTACTCTAAGCACTTTGCACATATTATTTAATTTTTGCTGTGTTCCCTCTGAATTTTGCCTTCCTGAGACTCTTAATCTTCTCTCATGAGTCAGCTGTGAGGGCCACAGAGAGATTCTCAGTCCCTGGCTGGGGAAGCCTGGCTCAGACCCCACCCCAGGAAGTCCTAAGGTGGACCCCCCTTAGCATTCCCTTCTACCTCTCCTGGGAAGGGGCCCCAGGCCAGGCTCTGTACTTTTTTGTACAGGGCCCTTGCTTTTTTGTGGTCCAACCTGTGGACAAGGAAGTCGACTTAACCAGAGATGCTTTGTTTTGATTCCAAATGCAGGGGCTCCAAGGCATTCCTGGACCAAAGGTAAGAAGAGATCACGTGACAGGTGCTGGGTGAAGGGGGTGAGGGAAGGCGCTGTGTCAGTGAAGGCAGGAAAGAGAGAAGATGCTTCAGAGACAGGGGACCCAGCTGACCCCTTCCCTAAACGAAATCATGTGACGCTTCAGCCAGTGGGGTACCATTAGGACAGAGTAAAGTCCTATGGTCCCGTTAACATCCATCATTGACACTGGGCAGGCTTTGGATTCAGAATTTTCCCATCCATCAATCAGCCCTACAGAGTGACAGGTTAGATTCTTAGCCAGTGATGAAATCCTTTTTCCACGTAACCTGCCCCAGACCCTTCACTCACCCTGAAGTATAGGTGGCAGACAGAGGGTGGCATAGCAAGGGACCCCTTCCCAGGACCAAGCCCACTGGACTCCGGCCTGGGACTCTCCCAGCTCCCACCCCCAGCGTTTCAAATGGATAAGAGGGGCTGGAGGCTGCTGGCATGACAACAGCCCTTGTCTCCTACACTGGCGCTCTCCAGGGGACTGCTAGGCACTTTCCTCTCCTGGTTAGTGTGGGAGCCTCAGAGCTCCAGCGGTGGCATTTCAGGCATTCGCCATCCAGTATCTGCAGGGTCCCAGTTTTTCTGCTATGCAAATGGTCATCTATGCCAAAGCCTGACCTGGAACTGACCTATGGGTTTGTCTCTACTCCTGCCATCCCCTTTCCCTTTGGGGACCTCAGAGTTACCACAGAGATATTCTGTAGTAACTGACTGTAACTGAGGCAGAGCCAGGCTAAGAATTCAGCAATTCTTGGAGTCCCCGGCCTGCCACCCCTGGGTCAGCCACCTCTACCTCCTCCCTCCTCTATCTACCATCCCTCCCCACCACCCATCCCCATCTGCAGGACCCCAGAATGCAAGAATGAGTCGTCTGGGCCATGCCCTTCTGTGATCTCGCCCATCTCCCTTTCCTTCAGGGGGAAGCAGGGCTAGATGGAGCAAAAGGAGAGAAGGGCATCCAGGGAGAAAAAGGAGACCGAGGTCCTCTGGGATTACCCGTAAGTATCGTGGACCCGGCAAACTGGTGTGAGGGACCTGGCCGGGCGGTCCTGAGGAGGTGCTGGGCAGGGCCCTGGGAGAAGGCCACTGGAAAACTCGAGGTTCTAAAGTTCTGAGCATTCCAGAGCTCCGTGGGGTTCTGCTTTCCCACCTGGGCAAGACCGTAGGCTCTAACTCTCTTACCGAGGGCCTCCTCTGGGCTGGCCCTGGCCTAGGTTCTGGAGGAATGTGAATCTGAATACGACAAAGCCCCCCACCCCAAGGAGGACCCAGCTGGGAGCCAGAAGGGGCCCGAGAACAGCCTTAGGCCCTACTTGTGCTTGTCTGAGGCAATAAAAATCTGCCCTTGTTGGGGCCAAGCTTACAGGACTTGGGAGCACTGGGACAGTAGAGTATTCATGTCTCTCCTACTTTCCCAGGCAGACCCCAAGAGAGCCCCTGCTCTCTGCTCTTAAGCACTGGCCACAGCAGAAAAGCTTGCAAAAAGTCAGATCCTCCGGTCCCAGCAGGCTAAGGCCACTCACATCTTGGTTCCCCGAGATCTCTGATCTCAGCTAAAGGCCCCAGGTCAGGGCGGGGGCTGCTCAGAAGGCGTCTGCATCTCCCGATGTCTGGCCTGGACTGGGCGAATTCCTTTGCCCCAAGCTCCAGTGACTGATGGTCTCATCACTGCCTCACCTGTCTCCAGGTGAGCGCATCCCACCACCCATCCCGGAGCCCTGGGCTCCATCCTCCCTCACACCCCAGTAAGGTTGGCACTCTTCTCTTGTTTGTTTTTCAAGATCTGGAAGGGACTTTAGGATTCCCTATAATCATTTTATTGGTGGGTCCAGAGAAAAAATTGAGTCACTTGAGGTCACATATGAAGTCGATGGCCTGGCTACACCAGAGGCTGCTCCTTCACTGAGGCCACAGCCTTGCAAAGGCCTCTTTCCAGCCACTGAGGCTTCCTCTGTGCTGGGCACAAGGCCAGTTCCCACCCCCAGGAAGCTGTAAAAAGCAGAGGAATGATGGGAAGCCCAGATGCCCCAGCTTGGCAGGGTTTGAAGGTCTGGTTAATGTAATCCCAGCAACCAAAGAGAAAGAACAAAAGGTATGATTACACCTCATTAGTGCATCAAATGTGGGAATATTTAAGGAGCTGATTCGCTTGACAGACTACAGTAGACTGATGACTTTAGCAGACACTTTCCCATGTCTTAAGCTGTGTCCAAAATGACTAAGTACTCTTTACTGTTAAAGCGCCTTCCTGCCCACCCCCACTCAACCACAAACCTCTCCTTGTTCACCTTCATGGCTCCAATAACCCTAGTGAACATTGGGGAATTCAGTCAGGGGTTGAAATGAAGACCATACAGGTAATATAAACAAAGAAAGCGCCAGACGAAAGAAAAAGTACCCAGTCTATCTTTGATTTGTCAACTTTTGATAGAGACACGGGTACAGAGAAGTGCTTTGGCTAGCTTAAGAAAACAACAGAGCAAGCAGTGTTCATAAAGGGCAACTAATGTGGACGTCAGACGGACAATAAGGAGTGGTGGGGACTGTGGTAACAGCCCTACTCAGTTCAGCAGACTGTTGCTTTGGGGGAATGAGGGTCCAGTATTTCTGCGTATTCTAATTTTTCTAAGGAAGCTACACATCTGGCATTTGATGGGATATCTCCTCATTTTCTAATATTAAATCAAAATTATCTGCAATACTGCAACCCATAGAAAATATGTCAGTGGCCCACGTATGGCCCCCAAAACTCCAGTTCATGCCCTCTGTGCCAGGCCTCTCAAGATAACTCAGTATTAACGCTGCAGAGACAAAGTATATGGATGTTTAGCTAAAGTTCTGTTTTTAGGCTTCCCCTCAGTGTTTTACTTCATGGAGCAGCAGCCTGTGTTTCCAGGTACATCCTACTGCGTTCCTCTTATTTGCCCTACAGAAGTGGTTCTCAGTGCTGGCTGCACGTTGGAATCCCCTGGAGCTTTCCAAGTATGCTATATTCTGTTTGAATTGGGCTGGGGTAGGGCCCAGGCATCTGTATTATTTAACATCACCCCAGGAGATTCTGACATTGTAGCTGGGTCTGAGAACCACAACTCTCTAGGCCATAAGCAAGATTGGTCCCAGAATTATGTGGTCCTAAGACTGAGAAGCGAGGCCCTGTAGGGTCCTGCTACCCAACACCCTTCCCCCAGGAGGAAGCGGCTCCCTGCCCTCCCTTACCTGGGGGTATTCCCCCACCTTTAAAATCCTGAGGCCTAGGCTCGTTTCTGAGGCTCAGTTGGAAGCAGATTTCAAGAACTCAGTCCTTATTGGCCTAGAATGTCCCAGTTGCTCTCTCCCTGCTTTGTCTTATTGATATCATCAGATAATTGTACCCCTGTTCTCCTAGGTGGGTTGTAGGGGCAGCATCATAGCCCAGCATTGGAACAAGAACTCTAATTCCCACTGTATATATCACTGGATGCTGCATAGTGAGTGGGTCTTAATAGCATCCCACCTGCCAGACAGTTCATTCCAAGGGATACATGGCCTTAGACCTCTGTCCCAGTCAGCTGCCCCTAAAGGCTTTTTCTATAAAAGAGGCCTTGTCTGGGATAATATGAATGGACTTTGTGTTAAGCTTTCCAAACTGTAAAATGCCAGAGAAATGTCAGGCATCATTAGTATTGTCATTCAAGGCCCCAACTCCTCCCACCTAGCTGAAGTTGAAGTAGGCCAGCTTCTGCCCAGATTTCAATGCTGTAATTCAATGCTGAGCCTTCTGGGGTCCCCCAGTGTGGCCTCGCCTCAACAGTATGCAAAAAAGACTGGGAAGACCACCCTCACCTGGGCCCCACCTGCCATGTAGGCGTGTCTTCCCCAAGTAAGACTGGTCCTGGGAAGGATGCACTAGCTCTGGTTCCAGACGCCTCTCCATGAATTTACTTTCTATATCTCTTTCCCTGGAACACTGCAATCCCTTGGAAGAGAGGTTTCTGAGAGAGGATGAAAGGAGAAAGGGGAGCAGGGGGCACAGAGGATCGTAACGGCCACCTGCACTGGTCTCCACCCAGCTTGCTCAGCAGTTGGCCACACTGCACTCGGTGTCTCCATGTTTTTTGTTGGTTTTCATGTGAATACATTACCTGTCCTCCCAAGCTTATTTCTCCCATTTTGTTTAATTACCAGCATTTATGTCTGTCCAGAGTCACTGCTTCACTCACCTCTTCCCTCCCTGGTCCCTTTTTCTCCCTCCCATTCCTCCCTTCCCCTTCTTTTGGTCAAACTGTTCCCTTTGTCCAGGGAGCTTCAGGTTTGGACGGCAGGCCTGGGCCACCGGTGAGTGTCACTTCTCCATTACCCCTCAACCCACCCACCCCCACCCCACCCCTGGCCTGTAATCCCTTTCGTCTGTCCTGCTGTGGCCTCACTTCTTCAGTGAGGCGTGCCTCATCCCACCACCAACACCAGGAAGTACCATCTGTGCTCAGGTCACAAGTGCTTATTCACGCCTCTTGACCAAAGACAGCTGGCCTCCATCTAAATTTCCCTGTCTGTGGAATGCACCCAGGGTCCTCAAATCTGAATTTCCAGAACACTGGCTGTGGGGTGGGAGGCTGCTCCAGCAGCAAAGACTCTGTTCCTAAAGGAGTGCTGACTTCAGCCTGGGACCCCAGCCCTAGGGCTTTGGGCCGTGACTCATCCCCACCAAACACAACAGTGTCTGTATGTGCCCGTCATGCTGTGTTGTCTTCATGCTGTGAGCTCTGTCCATCTCCTGTCTGCCCACAAGGGCTTTCTAGTCCTGTGCAGCCACCAGTCTGGTGTGTATGTGGGTGGGGACCGCACTGATGGGTGAGGGCAGGTGTAGCACTTAGGAGCACACGGGCGAGTCCCAGCTCAGTGTTCTGATGGCATGTCACAACCACACCTTTCACTTCCTGTGGCACCACAGCTGCCCCCCACCACAGTCCCTTTCTTTCCATCCTCCTCGCACCTAGCACACCTTTCCCAGGTGGCCAGTCTGGGCTAGGGGCATTATCTGTGGCTGGAATCACGAGAAACCATGACTTTCCTCTCAACTAGTTATTTCCTTCATATTGGACAGAGGGGAGCAGTGCACGTTCATATATTCTTTGGACCTGAAGGGTTTTTTTCTTATAAAATCAATAACACAACCTTAAAGGAAAATGTTTATGGGAAGAGTGATCCTACCCTGCCAGGACATTTACTGGACACTTCCTAGGTGTCAGGCCCAGCACCAAATGTGTGACATGTATTCATCCATTCTAACCTGGCCGCAACCTAGGAAGCAGACACTCATGCTATTATTCCCATTTTACAGGTGGGAAAACTGATCCTTAGAGAAGCCAAGAAACTTTCCAATAGCACAGTTGTAGGCCTTTGAGGCAGGACTTGAAGCTGGCCAGTGACTCCAGAGTGCTATTCTGACACTGTCACAGATGTCCACAGCTTTCCTTCTTCCCTCAAAGGAGCCACCGAGAACAGCTTATCCTCTATTTTACTTTCATGTAAAGTAAATCAGCCTTTCCCCACCTTGCTCCTGCCCTGCCTATCACAGCTACATTCGGAGCACCACCGGGAACCGCCCACAGGCGCAGGCCCAGTCCTCACGTCCTGAGCAAGAAAATATAATCACCGAGGCAGAGCAATAGGAAGCTTGGAAATATAGACTCCGTCTAGTCGGGCCATAAATTAGGAACCTGGAGAAGACGTTTAATTATGCCTTAGCAAGCCCTGCTGTGTCTCTAATCAACACAGCTCTGACGCTCCAGCTGCCCCCCGGGGCTGCAGCCCCGAGTCAGGAGTGCTTAGGACACACCTCCCTGCCAGGCCCGTGTCAGCAGACATCCGAAGCATACTAATCCACTCTCCAATCCAGCCTGTTCCCTAGGGCCTGGGATGGGGACAGAAGGCCTGGCCGGAGGGTGAAGGCCAGGGCCAGGGCCCACAGTGGGGGTGGAGTGGGCGGTGGCGGAATGACCCTCCCACGCCTGGCTCTGTGTGTGCGTCTGCATCGGTCTCTGTGGCATGAAGACCCTCCCGCTGCATGTGGAGCTGCGTCAGCCAAGGGGTGCCAGCCCCCGGCCTCCCCACCCCCGGGATGGCGTCGACTCCCTCCCGAGCGCTTCTGGGAGCAAACTAAGCAACTGTTCTGCCGTTTTCAGCCTTGGCAAGCTTGGTTGTGAAACCAAAGGGGTACCTTCCTCAAATCTGGCTCTGAGGCAGCGGGGAGGCGCTCTCTCCCCGAGGCCCCCAAACCCAAACAGGAACGCGGCCCAGTCCAGTGACCGCCCTGAACAAGCCTGGCCTCGCCAACCCTGAAAACTGGGCCTCTGGACCTTGCTCATCTCCAGGTGTCGTGCGGGGCTCCCGGGGCTCCCCTCGGCGTCAGGACCCTCACCTCTGCGCTCTTTCACCTCCCCAGGGTACTCCAGGACCAATTGGAGTTCCAGGCCCAGCGGGACCAAAGGGAGAGAGGGTGAGTGCTCAGCGAGCCGGGAGCCTGGACCACCAGGACAGGGGGCCCTGCTGCCCCTCTCAGCCTCGGGTCCTCAGCCCCTGCGCCTACAGCCCACAGGGCCACCGCGTCAGCCAGCCATCTCAGCCCCCATCCGTCCCTCCTCGACCCAGCAAGCACCTCATCCATGTCTTCTCTGGATGACCCTCCCAGCCCATGGGGTGGCAGGCAGGCCTGAGGTGCTCATTTTGTAGCTACAAGTGGACAGAGACTTGGAGAGCTTCCTTCACTCAGCTTCCGGTCACCTGGCATCGGTCCCAGGGGCCACACAAGGCCCCAGGCCCTGCTGTCACCGGACACGCCTCAATTCTGCAGTGATTTAGGGATACGGCATGAAACAGAGTGCCAGGTGGTGTTAGAAAACCTGGGAGACATCGAGGAGCCAGGAGACCTGTGCCTCAGGCCGGCTGCCAGGGGTCACGTCTCCCGCAGCCAGGGCGGCGGGCGGAGGCAGGAGAGTTCCGCGCGGCGGCTCCTCCCAGCCTCGCCCGGTTTCCGCACCGCGGGGCCTGGGGTCGCTGGCAGCCCGGCTTGGGTGCCGGACCTCTGAGTGGCCGTCTGCTGGGCTCTCTGCCCGCGGGAGCAGCTCTCCCTCTTGCCGTCTGCCACCGGGGGCTCTATCGCTACGCTCTCGGGTCCCACAGCCGGCAGAGGGGAGGGAGGAGAGGGTGGGGAGCTTCTGGAGAGAGGCGTGGGCTTCCCTGAGATCACCAGCCACTTGGGGAACCAGGGTGGCTGCTCCGAGGGGTGACACAGCTTCGAAGAGAAATCAGAGCTCTCTTCCTCTCCCCGTTCGCCCCCGTCTCCCTTGTCCGTGCCCGTTTCCTGCTCCTGTTCTCCCCACCGCTTCTGCCTCTGGCCAACTTGTACCCCCACTGTCCAGTCCTTCCTAAGCGCGTTGGGGGGCCAGGCTCCGTGGAGGGAGGGTGAGAGAGGCTTCCAGGCCCCCTCCTCGGGGCAGAGTCCTCAGCAGTCACCCCACCTTCACCCCGCCCTCCACCCAGCCCTCGCTTCCTTGTTGGGGGGGCGGGGGGTGTCTCTTTGAAGAGACTGGAAAGGTTTCCCAAGTTTTGTATGAAAACAGAAAATGGCTGACGGGAGGTTGTTACCATGTCAGAGAAGGCTTATGTGTTCTTTCTCCGGTTTCAGGGCAGCAAAGGCGACCCTGGGATGACAGGACCAACGGGAGCAGCTGGGCTTCCTGTAAGTCTCGTGGGCTCAGAGGCTCCTCTCCACCTGCCCTGGTCCCCCCCAGAAGCACTGCCAAAACAGAACACCCAGAGCCTGGGGCAGAAAATCCAGGGCCAAGCGACACTGCCCAGTTCTGTGGCGGTGGAAGCAGCCGACAGCCACTAGCCCACGCTCTAGAACTTCCCCGCCGGGCACCACTAGAGGCGAACCCTGGTGCACACGGCCCCTGTTAGGGAACCACGTCCTCAGCCGTGTGCACCGTCTAACTGGCTGTAGCAAACACAGATGAGCACCTTCCGCTGCAGGGCTCTGTGCTCAAGGCAGCGGGGGTCTCACAGGTGAATGTGCCACGGCCCGTACCCTCGAGGAGGGACCGAACCAGGTCCAGATCACCATCGGGCAAGGAGACGTCTCCTGAGATGGGCAGCTTCCCACAGGACTGGCTTTCCATCTGCAGCCGACGTCTCCTTGCTGGCTTAGAGAAGTCGGCTGCCTACAAGAGCCAGGACTTTGGTTTCCCACCCGCTTGAAGGCCATACACTTGTTCGTGGGTTCCATGCTCGGCTGTGCTTTGGCTAAGTAGGCACCTCCGGCCAGTCTTTGCCTCGTGCCCACTCCCCAGCTAAAGACAAGGGGAGCAGCCAGCACCTTGAAAAGAGGGGCTCGGGAGCTTTGGAGTCATTTTTCTAGCAAGCGGCTGGTGGGAGAGCCATGCAAATCCCTGCCCTTCCAGGAGAGGTCTCTGCACCCAGACTGTGTCCTCAGCACGAACCATCTAGAAGAACTCGGCCGCAGGCCAGGGCATTGGTGCCGAGTGAGAAAACCAGAACTGTGTTTGACTTTACCCATAACTCGTTATCTGTCTCTAGGTCAAGTTCCTTGAGCAGTTTTCTCCTTTGCCCCCCTTCTGTAAAATGGGGATAATTAAGCCCGTCTCTGATGAATTAGGCACCGGTAAAGAGCTTTATGAGCCTGGAAGGAAGGACGGTACGGCCATCCTGTGCCTTCTCATTAACCTGTCTTCGTTTCTCTGATTTACTGCAGGGTTTACACGGACCACCCGGGGACAAAGGAAACCGGGTGAGTCTGAGTCCTCGCACTTTGGCTGTGGTTACTAATGTCATCATGGTGAGGTGGAATGACCAACTGGGGATTCCTGACCCAACATGGAAATACAGTCTTTCCTGATATATCATCCTAAATTAAAAGGCTTTATAGTGAGGGGCTCCATCCATAGCATTACAGGGAGCCCGGGACCTAATTGAAATTGCAGCATGTATTTTTCCGCGTGGAAAGGGGAGGCTGAATCCCAGGGCAGCCATCAGATTAGCATTGCCGTCCAGTAACAGGAGCCACGTGCCCGGCTCTCTCTAGGTTGCCCTGATAATGGGCCCCTAAATGGTATTTTTATATCCGTCGTTGCTGTGTCCTAGTCTTCTGACACTTAGTTTTACCAGGCATCCCAGGCCACTGGTGAGAGAGAAAATAAATCCCAGTTCCAAGAACAAGCAGACAGCTGTTGTACACAGCCAACCCTTTAAAAAGCTATCCCAGCCATTATTGCTCTTGGGACGAATCGGCAGGACTATGAAACAAATCGTGCCTTTCGAGGCCCCCAGCTGCCCCTTTGGTTTCTGCCATGTTCACCAGGACGCAGTTGCTGAGTGTCCGTCCACAGCACCCACAGCCACCTGATGGCACATGACACGTGGCACCTCTGTGCCCAGGAGAGATCATCCCACTACATCTGACCGAGGGATGACTTTGGGGTTCCCTTCTAGAACGTCTCATTGGCTGCCTCATCACAGGGGTTCTCAGTGGGATGCACGTCCCCTAGAAGCCCAAGAGCATCTTCTAGTGGGAATAATACCCAAGGATCTTAGAGGTGAAAGAGGAGTGGGACGAACCGATGGAGAAACGAGGCCCTGAACTATGATAACATGTTCTGAGTTCCCAGGACTGTTAGAGACAGAGCAGGTGGCTTCCAGAACCCAGGCCTTCCGCTGATCTTTGAACACGATAGCCGTGTTTATGGCTAGAACATGCCAGAATCTGTACGTTTATATCTGGCATCAATGCAAGTCTCTTCCATTTAAGATCGATTTATTGAACGCTTCCATATTCCTAAATTTTCCTTTCTGGCAGCTGGTCAAAAGCAATCAATCTGTCCCATATATCCTATGAACAAGAAGGAAGAGGCAGAGCGACCCTCCCAGACTGTCCATGGGGAGCCCAAGTCTAGAAACCCCTGGAATAAACAGTCCTACTTCCAGAAATGGGCCAGCCTGTTCACGCAGGCTGGGAAGCCCACCTTCGTTACTGTGGCATCCAAGAATTTAGGCCACTGAAATAATTGATCATTGCACCTCTCAGTTGACATACTAACCTTTCTAATTTATGTCTAAAGTGTTCCGGTGTTCTTTGTTAATTCGATTAACACTTGTTAAACCTATCTCTTATGACTTTTTCAGTTGGCTTGAGGCACTGGGCATTTGAAGGCTGCAAAGCTAGTCCCCCCATTGGTAGCGACTGTGTGCTCTAGAGGGCAGGCAGGTGGACAGGGGCGGGAGGCTGGTGGCTCTGATGCTCAAGGAACCGAGGTCATTGACTGAGCCGCTGAGTCCCCACTATCCAGTGGGGAAGTATTTCTTCTCCACTTGCTGTGTCCAGGGTTTTATACACTTCCCCCCAGTCCCACATATAAATCTGCAATATGTCAGTAAAAGTCAAGTCCAGAAAACAGGCAAGGTACCTGAACCTTCCTCTGAGGGCACCATGAAGAACCAGTCGACTTCTTCTAAAGGGCAGCTTTCCAAATCAAGGAGCAGCTTGTTCTTCCATCTAAGACCTCGGACTCTCTGGATACCAGAACATCCTAGAAGAGTCCCACCTACAGCTCACCTCCTCTTCCAGACCTCTTTATACCACCAGCCCTAACAGGACTTCTGAGGGGAGAGATGAGGGCTTGGTAATGAAAGCCTACAAAATGAAGAAAGGTCCAGGCAGAGTCAGCTCTGTGCCCTGACCCGTGTTTTCTGGTGCCTGGAAGCTCAGAATGCTGACACTTTTGTCAAAGTAAAAGGCCAGGAGTGCTAAGATGACATTCTAGTTGGAAGCTTCACTGTTTCTTGTGGAGGTGAAGCTGGAGATGTTCAAGACGCCCGTGCCCACCGAGTGTGGAAGGGGGCTCCCAAACTTTGCCCCCATCACACCCGGGGTCCCCGTCAGAGAGGCTCGGGCGGGCTCCCCACCGTCTGTTATCCTATCTCACAGCCTTAAAGCCATGCTTCTCCAAGTACCGCCAGAGGATGGTCTTGGAGTCTCCTTTCTGCTCATGGAAGGAAGACAGTCCTTGTAGTGGTGGCCAAGGCCCAGAGCCCAAGATAGGCAGTTTTCCAAGGGGACACACATGCCAGGGGAATGATTCTGTCCTTGTCACTAGGGGCATTCTCCTGTCCATTAACAGCTCTGTGAATTTGGCCCGGGAGCCACTTTTAGGATGAAACAGTCCATCAGAGGATAAAGGGTGGTGTGAATTTGGCAATTTGGGTATCAGGAAAATTGGGTGTAACCGAGGAGCTGCCTGCAAGCCAGCCAACTGAAAGGTCTGAGAGCGTGCGGTGAGGCTCCTCCCACTCTGCGAGAGGTGCCATCTGGGGTGTGTGTGTACATGTGTGTGTGTGGAAGTGTGCACGTGTGTGCCTGGGTGTACATGTGTGTGTGCATGTGTGTGCACGTATGTGTGTGCACACTTGTGTGTGTGCGTGTCTTGCTTCCCCAGGCCCCCTTACCTCCTAGCTCTCTCTCGGCCTCAGCCTGCTGCTTCTTTCCTTTACTCCTTCACTATTTCTCCCTCTAGATGTGTTCACCCTATTATGATAATCCCATAGCCCGCATCCTTTCCCTTCCACTCCCCCAACTTCAATTTATTTCCTCTAAACGCAGTTTTGTACATTTATTTATTTTTTTAAGAAACCCCTGCTGCTTGACTCTCTTTGCCCCTCTCCCGTACCAGCTAGAATCCCCTCTGCACCAGGGCCCTTTTCATGTCCTCTTCGAGAGAGGGGAGCAGGGAGGATGGAGGTGAGGTTACTACTCTACTGTCTTCAAGGGGCACCCAATTAAGGCTATTTCCTGTGCCCTTAGAACATGACGGCCCAGAGTGCAAGTTTCCCATCCTGAAGGGACCACCGCTGACCCTCTGTTACCCACAGGCACATCATCACCATCCCCCACTCCCCGGGAGCTTCTCTCACCCTCTGAATTTAGGGAACTGTGCTCACTTTTGCACTGGCCTGACCCAAAGAGAATAAGGGGCCACATTCCTGAGAAAGTTTCCCATGGGGCTTCCCCCTCCAAACAGCTAGTGGTTTGGCTTGTCCACTGTCTGCAGATTAATCGTGCCATGACTTCCTCATTGGCGGGCATATCTTAGAGCCAATGAGATGACCCCTAACATGCGTCTACATGTTTCCTCCTAAACACATCTCAGTTTCTAAGTAAGCATCTGCATTTTAGAAAACTCACTTAGAAAGATGTGTTGGCAACTGCAGGCAACCTTTGCAATCAAGAAATGTGGGTAATTTCCAAAGACCTGGAGAAACGTCAAAAGTATTCTTATCCATTGCCTCCCTCTAAGGAACCCTGCAGCCTTCCACTGTGGGAACACGGTAGACACAAGACCGTGCCGCTGGCAGCAGCCTTGGCTCCTGTACTGGCTGACAAGAAGTAGCGATCATTACTGCTATCTTTATGAAGCCACTGTCGTTTACTGAGCACCTACTGTATTAGTGCACATTTAGTATTAAGCACTAAATGTGCACAAAGACCTCGCAGCAAAGTTTTTTTTTTTTAACATCTATATTGGAGTATAACTGCTTTACAATGGTGTGTTAGTTTCTGCTGTATAACAAAGTGACTCACCTATACATATCACAACAAAGTTTTGAGGGAGGTATTATTATCCCCATTTTACAGATGAAGAAACTGAGGTTCAGAGAGGTTAAGTAAGTTCCCAAAGTCATGTGGCTGATAAGAGGCAAATCCTATTCTGGCTCTAAGCCTTTGCTCTGACCACTTGGCCACCCACCCCAAGGGACACTGTGGAAGCCCCCAAGCATTAGACAACCGGCCTTCTGTAGAGGAGGAGAGTTCCCAGGAAGACTCTCCAGGGGCACACTTGGCCCCTTTATAGAGAAACCCAACATAAAAAAATCCAAACTCAAATTCATTACCAAGAATTTCCCATAGCCCCACTTTAAATGGAGAGTGACCCTGACACATACAAAACAGGGTTCAGTTTAGAAAGACGACGTTTACTGAAGCTTTTCAGAGACAAATGGATTTCTTGAACCCACATACCCACATACAAATAGCTGCCTATGACTTCAGACCAGGATGGACCAGAGACACACATAAAACGGGAGGACCCCGCCGAGAACCAGGTGCCACCTATGAGCCGTGGACACACACATACACACGTGCACTTGTACACACACGTGCGAGCACACACGAGTACATGCACACACTTGTGTACATATGCGCAAGCTCATATACACACATGCACAACCATGTATGTGCACACGCCTACACGCCGCATTCACAGCCACACGCACACACACACCCCAGGGCTCTAAACAAAATCACTTTGCCTCCTCATAGAATATCAAAGGGACGACAACCAGTTGGGACAAAAGCTGTCAGGCCACACCCTTTCAAAAATGAACCCTCAAAGAGAAGGAAGTGGGTCCCCCAGGTTCATTATAGATGCACTCTGGGCTCAGAATTAGCAAAACTGGCCACCAGTATCATCCATCTGCACTTCCTCCCACCTCTGGCTCTCAGCCCTATTGCTCCCCGCCCCCTCCGCACCTGCCTTAGCCAAATTCTCAGGTTCTTGGAGGGGTGGGCTAAGGGACTGACCCCTAATCCTACTGGGGAGAATATCCTAATTGAGAGAATCTATTTTTCCCGCTTTCATTTTTTTTTTTTTTCTGTCTCTAATGTTAACACATGAATGATCCTAAAGTTTTTATGTTATTTTTTTTCTTGGACTAAACCATTATTTACAGGGGGAGAGGGGGAAGAAAGGCTCTAGAGGGCCTAAGGGGGATAAGGGAGACCAAGGAGCGCCTGGATTAGATGCCCCCTGTCCATTGGTATGTTTCCATCTATCACTTGGTTGTTCTGGGTTTTTCCTTGAGGTTTGCAAGCTGGAAACAAAGAAGGCAAATAAAAAGATGAAAACCAAATGACTCCACTGATGCCACCAAAACCGACCTGCTCATGTAACTGATGAAATTCTGCCTGCTGTTGGTGTTGCCCTAAAACCACAGCTGCAAGTAATTCCCGCTAAAGCCCTTTCCTTTGAAGATGCCGAACAATTGATGTGTGGAAACGGAGACACCACGAGGAAAGGGATTTGGGAGCAGGCCTGGGCTCTTAGCTCCAGGCTGGCTTTGGAAGCCAGTGTAGCGATTGTGAAACCCACCCCGCATTTGCCTTCTTCGTTTCATGGCCACCTCTGTGGCCAGCAGTTCAAGCTGTCTGAATCCCCACTTGGTCAGGATGCAGGACACTGGGGTTAGCGTCTCCTGAGGGCCATCTGTGCCTCAAACTGGGCAGAACGAGGCCAGAAAGGGGCTTTCCCACACAGCCTCCCAATGCTCACCAGCCATCCGGCTAAAACCTGTAAAGCTGCCGACCAAAATCTGTAGACAGACCCCCACGAAGCCTTCCCAAACCAGCCAACGACGAACGATACGTGGCACGTATGCCGGGCTTCTCAAGTGTCCCTCAACTCATTTGAAGGTCCTGAAATTAATGATGCGCTGAAGTTGAAGTTCACCTGTGTTTACTCCGAGTGAGTCTAGATGGAGGGGGGCTGGATGTACACGTTCCAAAGCTCAGCTCTCCCAGGAGCCAGAGAGAGCACAAAAGCTGAACTGGGAAGACGGGAATCAACTGGGAACTGGGGTCTATTTGTAGATGCCTCGAGGGTCCTGCATCCTGGCCAGGGTAGGACAGGGCCTGTCCACGCCACAGTCGGAGCTGGCCAGCCTTGACCTAAATAATCATCGTGGTTGGTTTTGTGAACAGGGACACCGAGGTTTTAAAGGAGAGAAAGGGGAGCCGGGGTTACCAGGGCTGGACGGACTGGATGCCCCGTGCCCACTGGTATGGCATCACCCTCCCTTTCCTGCATGGCCAGTGTGGGCTTCCCCACGTGTGCGGCTTGTGCCTGTGCGCCTCTCCCGCTGCCCTGCACACTCCTGCTTGTCACTCTTCACTCAGTAGACACCAAGGGTCACCCTGCCTTAGCTGGTCCTCAGGGGGCTCCCGCCACGTTCCCCTCTTGCATGCACAGTCTGCCAGGATGCTTTCTTGGCTTCCTCCTGCAGCTGCTTCAAAAGCCCATCACCTTAATGTGAGCGGCCCTCCCCACCCGATGCCAACCTTAGCTGCATCAGACCCTCCTTTCAGAACTGCTTCTAGACAAACCTGCCACCAGAAAGAAAGCCAGGGAAGTGGATTCTCAGGACAAGTTATTAGGATTGTGACTTCTCTTCCTTCACACACTGCAGTTAGTTGGAAAAGCGTTGGCAAAACATTTCAATGAGATGCCTCAGTTGGCCCCATGTCCCGCTCCACTCCAGCATCGCACGATTTAGCAGAGGAAAGATGGGCACCTTATGAACACGGGGAAGAATGAGGAGTTCTAGAACCAAAGTAGAGGAGGGGGTACGCTGACTGTTCTTCCGGCATAGATCTGGGATCACTGCCCCGGTGACACCCCCAGAACCAGGGGACGGTGCAAAATCAGGATTCTAGATCCTGTAGGGTTCATCCTTTATGCTTAAATCTCAGAAGACACTACAAGACCCTCCCTTGGTTTCCCTTTTTTTTTTCATCTTTAGGTGGTTCACAACCAAAAAGTCTGAAAGAACCTGGAAAGGTTAAGAATGTAGTTAAGGAAGGGAAGGGAGAGACAGGGAGGGAGGGGCGACATTTAGGACCCGCTCCCAAGCATGTCCCACCTAAGTGGTGGCATTTCTGGTCCCGCGGGGCCCAGTCCCTCTCCAAGCAGGGACACCTGAGGTTTCTACAGCAATCCTTTGGACATACTGCAGGGGAAGCAGGAGACGGCACTCCACTCCAAGGCAATTGGCTCAAAAACTTCCTGCTCTCCTAAACTTCTGGAGGAGGTTTGGAGCTCATGGATCTAGTTTCAGACCAGTAATTGTCAGATGAGCATTCCCAGGCTCACATCCCCACCCCAGGGCAACACAGGAATTATCTCTGTGGGACCCTGACAGGTGACCATAGAGCCCCTGGAAGGGACCTTTTAGGACCACACAGGCAACACGAAGGATGGCAGAGCAAGCAGCGTTGCAAGCCTCCCGTTCCCACCGCGCTCCCCACCTTCCCACCCCCACCTTGAACCCCCAGCATGCAGCGCACACCGCACAGGCGCCTTTCTCAGCCGTGGAATCTCCCGCGCCCTCCGCGGCACCTCCGTTAACCAAGCAGCCAGGCGTCCCCTCTGCCATGACCCTTCCCACGATCTGAACACTTGAGTTCTGACAACTGCAGCCCTGGCCTCCCTGCTTCTCACCCACACACTGTCACTCCCCTCTGCCTGCCCAGCCCTCCTCTGTCCCCCCTGCCACCATCCACGTGCCAGTGGGAATGCCCTTGTGGTCCACGGAGGCTCCTCTCCCTTCCAGAGACCGTGTGAAGTGTCGCATTGTGGCGGGCTGGGGAAAGGGACAGAGGTCTTCATGGAACCCTGGGATGCACCACCTCATCCTGCAGACCCTCCCCGACCCAGAAGGGACGATGAAAGTTATCTTGATTTGACCTTACTGGCATTTTCTCCAATAACATTTGTGTGTGACTTTTGCTGTGGAAGTGTACATGCCTTGCCTTTCTTGTTTCTCATTGTTGCTGTTCGCCGTCTCCTGCGCTGTGTTACTGCGGAAGTGGGGCGGGGCTGGGGGGCTGTTGATCGGGAATTTTAGTACAAGGTAACTAGACTTCTGCGGCCCCCGTGCAGGGCCGGCTGTCTGCTGGATGCCAGGTGAGTGGTTTTGGCACCTGTCATGGGTGGATGAGTAGGTCCAGGGCACAGGGTGCTCCCATTCTGGCTTCGCGGGGGCTGACCACTTGCTGCGGTCCCCTGAAACCTCGTGTGCGTCTCTTTCTCTGCCCTGGAGCCTGGAGTTCTAGAATCTGGGCTGCAATTCTAATAGACCTGGACTGAGAACCAGATCTTTGCCCTGGTTCAACCTCACCCTCCCCACCTGCCTCTAAGTGGTTTCTAGGTTCCCGCAGGGAGTGCCAGAGCAGCCAGGATAGCAAGGCCCGAGGAGACTCGGGACGTCCCGAGGCTGCAGGTGCTCCGGAGGTGCACCGGCAAAGGGGACAAGCGGCACCCGGTGGATTCCCATTCCACCACTGCCTCTTCCCCCCAAGTCCCCAGCAATGGCTGTGCCAGGAGCCCTGCCTCCTTGCTGAAGGCACCTCAGGCCCACATTGCAATGCCTGTGAAATCACCCCTCCTCCTCCTTACTGACCACCAGGTGGGAATTGCCTAGATGTCCTCCCCCAGCTGCTAAGGAAGAGAGAAAAAAATCACAGAATGGAAGAAGTGGGGGCGGTCGTTTCATAGAGCCGCACCTGCCCCAGGTTTTACGGAGGAGGAAACTGAGGCCCCCAAGCGCTGAGTGACGCCCATGGGCACCCCGCACTCAGTACAGCCCGAGGGGAGGCCAGCAGACCTCTGGTCTGTCCTCTCCACAGCATTCAGGTGACCCCTGCTTGCTGAGCCCACAGGCTAGTGTCTTGGCCTTGCACTGTAACTATATGTGAGCTTGGCCAGTGGGCAGACGGGCAGGCTTGCTTCCTGCCTCCTTTCGGCTCAGCCCTGGGGTAGAGAAAAGAGACAGACTATATCGGGGGGCTGCACCCTGATCAGCCGCCGCGATGTTTGTGGCCCTTGTTCCCCTTGTCCTGCTGCTTGGTGGGCCATCCTGCAGAGTCTGAGCCATCTGCCTTCCTTCCTCACTGCAGGGTGAAGATGGCTTGCCAGTCCAGGGCTGCTGGAATAAGGTAAGGTTTCCCAGGGTTCTAGTGCCTTGGAGCAGAGGTGTCCTTGGGCTCCTTTCTCTATGGTGGAATAAAGCATGCACTATTTCCATTCTGGGCCTTTCTGCAGATGAGGTAGCAAGACATGGGTCAAAAAAGGAACGATCCCACAGGCAGGGTGCCCATTAAACACCCTCCCACTCACTGCACAAAATTGAGAACATTTAAAAATGATTTTTAAGGCATCTGCAAACCCGAGTGTATGGAAGTTCCATGTAGTCAGACAGATGACATCTTTATGCTTTGTGTGGTTAAATTATACAGTACTTCTCCTGCAAGGAGTTCTAAACCATGTTTTAAAATTAGTTATTATTAGCTAGTCTCATAGTGCTCGTAGGAGGCCATTTAAGCCATTATCCAGATATAGGAAATCTAAGTTGTTTAAACTATAAAGTCACATAGATTCTATACCTCCTCCTAGAGATCGGCCAGCTCACCACTCTACCTTGCCCCTTGAACTTAAGCTGTCAGAGCTCCATGCTTCTGCACATGAGACCTGCAGCCCAACCTCTCTTGGGTTCCCAGAATTCCTACCAACAATGAGGCTTCATTTGTTCACACTTGCCCCTGCATTTGCCATCATTAAAGCCATCTGACAGCACTGGGCTATGCCCTTACATGCAATCACCCCACTCATCCAGGGCCTCCAAAGTGCAAGGCTCCCCGGCATGACCAGGGCCACTGGTTTGCTAATCCAGAAGCCCAGCTTGGTCCTGGCAAAGGTAGCAGCTGCCATGCAGTCCCACCCACGGCCTCCCTCCACCTTGCCTCCCGCTCAGAGACTTCATGCCAGCCCTTTATCACTGAGGCCTCAAGGTGTGGGTTCATCCTCGTTAAAGGGCTGGAGTCCACTACCTGCCTGAGAGTTTGCGCTTAGCTGATCCAGTCCTGCCCAGTGACAGCAGAGTCACACTTACAATGAGATGAATACAATCCTCCGGCTAAGTGCCCACAATCTCATTAGTTCACGGGATTCAGTAAAAGCGATGAAACCACCCAGGTACCTAAAGCACCCCTAACCAGAGAAAGGGAAAGCTCAGCCCTCAAGGGAGATGCCTCCCCAAGAATCTGTCTCTCTCGCTGTGCCTCGCCCTCTCGGTGAGTTCCTGTAGACCTAGTTAGCTCCAAGAAGAAGGAAAGGGGTGCGTCCCCTAAGAAAAAAGATTTTCTTCTTCAAGGTTGCTGTGGATGGTTAGGAGATAGAAATGGTTGGGCTTAGCAGGGGAAGAACAGCCTACTCTCGAGAGCTGCAATGTCTGGGAGAAGCAACTAGAGAGCCTGGTGTCTGTTGGTTCACACCATTAATTCATTTTGGGAAGATGCAGTTAATTCAACAGCCAGGCCTCCAAAGGCAGCATAGGGAGAAAGTGCCCTCTAGTGGCCAGGACGGGGAATGACTGGAAAGAGAAAGTGGTTTCCCACCCTCAGGATGCTGAGAGCCAGCACCAGGGTCTTAGAACGAAGCGGGTTCCTGGCTCCCCCAGTTCCCCTACCCAAAGCTCCCATCCAACTCAGGACAAGACCCACCTCGTTTCCCACAAGGGAAATAAACACTCACAGACCAACTGACACTAACTCCATGTTGTTTTGTGTTTGTTTTTGTTTTGCAGTGATGCCTCTAACCTGGGATTGGCCTGTGTGTGTGTTTGTAAATAGAATATTTATTTTTATACAGTTTCCACTTTTTGAAAATGCCCAAAGTATGATGCATCTTACAGATTATTAAAAAAAAAGGAAAGCCTGCATATTTTGTACAGAAAATACCAACCTCTTCCCTTTTGTTTACGAGATGTTTTGTCTACGTCTGAGACTCTAACACACTTTTCGTTAGTGAGAACGGCTGTGCGTTTGCATGATATTTGTGCACCCTTATTAAGTATTGAAGCTTAATAAATTATCGTGTTCCAGTGCCAAAGGGGGCCAGCCAGCACTCAGGTGCTGGCTAGTTTATGTGTGACTTCAGAGATACGTGGAGTTCCATGGTGTTTGCTAAGCTAGGTGTGTCTCAGAATATTTTAAACTCTTATGGATTTTCATTATTAAAAAAATTAAACATGGCAATTCTTGATCCTGATTCATCACTAAATTAAATACATTCTTTTCTTGTGAAATCAGGAAGTCCCAGAAGCGGAGGGGCCTCAGAAGTTTAATGGTTTGAACCATTAAGTCCAACAGAGACTTAGCTGGGACTATATTAAGCAACGTCTATTATAATGTACCCCAAGTTCATTACGGTGCCACATGAGTGTGTAAAGTTCAGTTGTGCTGAAACCCTCGAAGCCCCCAAGGTTACAAAGGGCTACTTGCTACTGCTTTTGTTTTTTGGTGGCTTTTTGGTGTGTTTTTCTTTCTTTTGGGGCTGCAATCACTAGTAGCAGCTATTGCTGACTGATGGCCATTCATTTACTATAGATTTGCAAGGTCTACTCACAACTAGCAGTTGAAAAGTTTGCCTCACAGCCATTCCGCTCCAACAAAGAACGCTCAGAAAACAGGAATCTGGGCAAGATATTGGCAATCTGAAGCTGTTTTTATTTTTTAAGAAGCAGAGTTTTACGGTTTTCTGTACTGTTCTTAGTATAGTGCTTATAAAGGTCTTGCTGCTTATAAATAAAATAAACCTATTTTAAAGTAGGTAAGTATTACCTATGGGGCAGCACACAGGTTTACTGTTACGTTACAACATAATTGGTGCTTCTAGAGGGCTTGAAAATAACGAAGTACTTGGGTAATTTAAACACCCCCCCTCATTTTGTTTGCACTTTAATGTGTCTTTATATGTATATCCTTTCATCATAGACAGTACAAAGTCACACTGAAACGGAGACCCTGTCCACGCATGGTAACAGACACTCTAAGTTAATGAGCTTCACATTCGTGGGACCCCTGCCACCTTGTGAGGTCGCACTCACAGACTCTTTATCTTCATGGGACCACCACATGCCGCCCAGACCCCAGGGACCTTACCAGCGTGCTTACCAAATATCCACTCAGATATTTTGGAAACCAGACACCTTTCTCCCCTGAGTCTTGGCTTCCTTGTTTGAAAAGTGAAGCAGTTGAATTAGAGCTACTGTCTGTGGTCATCTCTCCCCTCCACTGGTGGCAGAAGCATGAGGGACCCAGGCCCCAGCCACCAGCTGGTACACACTGCTCTTCCTACAGAGGGAGCATTCCAGGATGCCGCACTCCCCGATACTCCTGAGCCCAGGGATGTTCCTCGTCCCAAGCCTGCTCCCCAGAAGCTCCACCAGGCACAGTGAGGGCAAGCCTGGCCCTTTCAGGGGTTAAGACAATATTTTAATTTTCATTTCTTTTAAACTCAAAAGAAAAAAAATGAATATATAATCATGAATCCAGCTAGGTTCTACCAGAGCAGTCATGAAATATAATTTTTTTGTATTTTTCTGGAGGAAGGAGTCTACACAGGCAAAAGTGCCCAGAGCCCCTGAAAGTCGTAGCACAGCTCTGCCCAGCCTCTGCTCCTGGAGATGTGCTCTTGCCCTGGCTCCACTGACTTATGCCTCCTGCAATGCCACCCTCCTCACCTCCACCCCCTCATCTGAGGTCCTGAGGAATCAGAGTGTAACCTGGTTTTCCTAGAACCACTGCCTCATTCCCTTTCAGGGTCTCACTGGAGCAATCAGAGCCCATTGATGATCTCAAAATAGAGTCAAACATAAACTGGAAAGATCCAGAAACAGATTCTGTGTTAGCTGAAGACGCTGAATAACTCTTGAGCAAACCAAAACCTTACTCTGTTTCCATCCTGGTGTTATTATTCATTTGTTTATTACACCTCCGCTAATAAATACCACAAAGGGTTCAAAGTCACTTGCAAGAATACAGATAATAAAATAGAAATATGTGTAAAGAAAAGTTTAAACGTCAGAGTCAAGGAAAAATAAATCAGGCAGTGGCAGGCGAGCCCGGGATAGGCGGGGAAGAACCTCACACATTTCACCCCCAGGGGCCTGGTGGGCAGAGAAAAAAACCAATCAGCCTGGTTTCAGCATCCACACTGCCCTCCCCTGGGGGGCAGTTCACTGAGGCTGGACCCTGTGTACACACATTGTCTCCCCCCGGGGTTTGGTGCCTCGTGTATCCTCAACCCGGACATGCTCCCCGTCACAGGGCTGCGAGCGGCACACCCCCAAACCCCAGACTCCTGACGTCAGGGAGCCCCAGGCCTCACTACTTGGACCTTAACCCAACTCAACTTCATGTCAGATGGGTTAGAAGCAGGGAGACAAATGGTCAGCAGGGGGGCTCGGCACTCATGCTGGCAGACAGGAGAACAGGAAGAGGCAGGTGCTAGAGGGACGTGCGGGGAGGCAGGCGGGTGCCTTGCAGGAGGAAGGATGGACCAGGGGGCGCCGCACAAGGCGCTGATGGCAGAGAGGGCTCGGGGAGGTTAAAATGCTCACTCTGGTTCTGGGGACTTGCAGCCCCCCTTGTTGAGAGCTGCTTGCTCAAGGAGTGAGTGAGGCACCGAGCCCTGCCCCGGGGGCAAATCACGGCCCTGTTGGTGAACGTTCTCTGGGACCTGCAGGCAGCTGGTCTGGAGAACCACCTTCTCTGGTTCGCTCCCCTCCCCATGCGGTGGCACCAAGCGCACCTTGTAGCCGGCACTGTCTGCTTGGAGACTTGCAAACACCCAGCTGGACAAAAGACTGAGCCAGTGCCCTCGTGGGTGACAGTGTAACAGAGTCCTCTAGGCCCAAATAAGGACTCTCATCAAGGTCAGCCACTTGTGCCTGCGCAGTCATGAGGCCAAAGGAAGCCCCACCTCGCTCAGGAGGTGACGGCCCTTCCACACACCCCACTGCCCCATCGCAGCCTCCCCCAGTGCCTCCTTCCTGCCTGGTCTCCCTTCCCAGGGCCCGCTTCACCTGGCAGAATGGGATACCACAGACGTGGGGAGGGCCAGGGTCAGCCCGTGAAGCAGGAGGGCACTGGCTAGGCGTCAGGAGCCTCAGCTCCCAGCCCTTTCTATCTGGCTAACTATCTGGCCTGGGGCGACGCACTCCAAGTCTCAGTTTCCCCAGGTGTCAGTGACAGGTGACCTCTGACATCCTGAAACCCCCTGATTCCACTGACCATTCGGCTCCTGGAAGGACTGGGATGCCGGAGCATTCCATGCCCCTCCACCTAGAGTCATTTTTGGCTGAGACAGTATCGTGCATGGAGCTGGCCTTGCAGATCTGTGTGCCGCATGCATGTGCTTCGTAATCCTGAGTGACAAGACTCCTGGACTTGCCCTGGGGCGTGGGTGAGCGGAGCAGCTTCCCTGGGGCAGCCGTGGCTGCAGAGATGGGGTCTCTCACAGAGGTGTCCACGCTGCTGCATTCGTCAGAGTCAGCAGTGCAGCTTTAACCACCCGGCATGCGGCTGGAGCCCCAAAGCCCCATGAACGTACAGGGACACTGCTGCCTTCCTCACACCAGGCTCCCGGCTCCCCTCCTGGGGCCCCACACACACACCTGCAGCCTGGCCTCGCCCCCTACCCGGCACTGGACACACTCTCAGGCAACTCGAGATGTCAAGCACCTAAGACTCCATCCACACCACCAAAAAGAGGGCAGGCCACTGATGAGTGACCCAGGAAAGAGGAGGAAATCCACACAGAGACGGAGGACAGAGAAGGAAGTGGGGGGCCAGGGAGGAACGGCAGCGCATTTCTCCAAGGAGGGGAACTTGCAAGGGACGGGGAGGAGGGCACAGGGAAGGGAGCTGGATTTTCGGCCAAGGCAGAATTCCACATGCAGTGACCCTCCAGTTCCTAGACCAGCCCTGCCTCTGAGGAGGGGGCAGAGCTGAGCCAGGGACGGAAGCCTTGCACCACGGGGGCCTCCCCAGCAGGGCCTCCCTTTCCAGGTCTACTCGCTGACCCCGGCATGCATCCTCTGCTTCCCCCTCCACACCTGGCCCGTGCAGGGCCCTGGCCCTGGAATGCCATGCTTTCTCACCTGTCAAAGGTCTACCTCCTCCTAAGGCCCAGCTCAGACTCCATGGCCCTGGGAATACCTCTCTGGGTTCCTCAGCTAGATGAGTCTCCCCCCCTGGAACAACCAGGAACTCTGCTTTTCTTCCTCCACCTTCTATTAGCCTGGGAAAGTCGGTCTCCCATATTAGACAATGAACTCTTAGCGGAGAAGGACTTTCTCATTCACTGGGCTCCTGAGGGACCTACCTCAGGTCTCCCTGCCAGGGCCCTGGCCTGGGCTCATAAACGCCCCTGACCTGCTGAGTTATCAATCTACTTTATGAAGCACCTACCATGTGCAGTCATTGGGAGGCAGCTGGGGCTCCTAGCGACCGGAAGACACAGCAGGCCCTCCAGGAGTTAATGGGGTGCCCAGCAGCGCAAGGCCTGTGCTGAGTGCTAGTGAGGGCGCGTCTGAGGAGGCCAAGGCTGCCAGCGTGGCCAGAATGAAGCGAGGCCTGGGGGGTCCAGGAAGGAATTAATAGCAGAGGAGGAGGAGCTGACCGCTGCAGACAGGCGGGCCCCTCCCTTGCCACATCCTCATAGACTCTTCCAGTGGGCAGGATCCTGGGCCACGCCAGCTTCTCAAATCAGGGGAGGGCAAACAGGATTGTGGTGGAAGGGGACAGAGAGGTCCAAACAGGGAGGGTACCTGCCAAGGTCACCAGGTCAGTGGGACCCCCGGCTCGGGGAGGCACCCCTACATGCCCATCGCCAGCAGGGCTCTTCCTCCAACACTCCCTCTCTCTGCCTCCTCAAGGGCCAGAGTCCATGGTTAGTCGCCAAGAAGTGAAGCCAGGCAGCCTGAGCCTTGGGGAAAGCGCCTTCCCCTGGAGGAGGGTGAAGACGGAGCGGCCTCCGGACAGAGGGTCGCGGGCCGAACCCTTCCCGGGGGTCTGGCTTGAGGGGGTGATCAGAGGGTGACCACGGGAGAGCGTGGGACACCTGCGCTCTCTAAGGGCCAGCGCTCGGCCCGCAGAGCGCAGGCTCACCCCGCCTGTCTCCCCAGCTCTCTGCTGGGGTTTCTGGCGCGACCCTGCAGCTAGCGCCCTCTGCTGTTGCTGCGCCGCAACGGCGCTGGATGCCCTTTGGTCAGGGAAGAATTGTGGATCTTTGAGAGACCTCTCTGCAGAAGGGGCCGCCAGCATTGTCACACTCTGACCTTGGAAGCCTCCCCAGGAGGCTGCGGCCAGAGGCCGGTCACCTTTCCCAGCTCCTTCTCGACAGATTTCCTTTAACTTTCTTTGGTGCTGCCACGATTAACCCTTTAACTTCCTGGGTTCTTTCAAACGTCATAAGCTGACCAGTGTACCAAGCTGCAAAAGCAGAGAGCGTTTGTCTTCGAGAGGAAGGCACAACGGTGTAGTAGAGGAGAGAAGCCCACAAGCACTTCTGGGCGATGAGCTTGGATGTCTGGGCTGGCCCTCAGAGCCAAGGGCCTCACATATCTGGTCTGCAGTACTGAAACGACGGAGAGAGGCAGCAAGCCACCTATTTGCAAGAGGATCTGGAATAAACCTTCATCCTTTAGCAAAATTGTTGAAGGGACAGTGCCTGGAAATTACCCTTCACTGCCTTCCTTCTCCCTCGGTCACCATATGCAGAGGCTTGGTGGGTACCACGGGGTTTTTACTGCCAAATTAACCAGCCGCCCAACGCTCCTTCCATCCCTGGGGCCACAAGAGAAATCAAAAGCATCCCTATATGACATGATACATGAGTGAAGGGATTTGAGGACTTTCAATGACTCACAGGATCCTGGACATCTGCATATAGTCAAATGGTCTGTGTCACCTGCCAGCAAAGCACCAGCTCTGAACCAACAACATTGGAGGAAGACAGATCCATCATGGCCGCCTTTTAAAGAGGAAACTGCTGGTGCCTGAGCTCACTTCACTGTAGAAATGCAGTGAAATCGCCTGCTAAGACACATTTTTCTTGCACTCCACTCATTCCAAAGACAAAGTGTTTTATTGCAAAAGTTTGCCAAAATAAATGTGCCTGCAGCTCCCCCAGCCAGTGGGAAGCACTCTGGCCTGGGAGGAAGGAGGTCTGCATGCTGGACCTGACTGCCCGGGGCCGGCTGGGCGACCTTGGGCAAGAGCTTCCCATGCTCTGAGCCTCCACTCCCTCCGTCATCTGTAACCTGGGGCAGGTTCTGCCTACCTCACAGGCCATGGAAGGACTATCTCCATGAAAGGAACTAGAACACGGGAAAGGGCCGCATAAAGGTTAGACAAAGAGATGGTTAGTATTCAGTTCGGGGAAAAACCTTGCTTTTTGTAGCCAAACCTCAATTAACTGGAGTCACTTGAGAAATGGTTCATTAAAATTTCTGGCAAAATCAGGTTCCGAGCAGGCCCTCTCGTGTCCACACAGAGGGGACACTGAATGATGGAGATGTGGAAATGGTGGCCAACCTGGGGGGGGCGGGGGGGCCGGACAGGATGGATGTGGACTGTCCCCGCTCCCCAGAAAGTTGCTTTTTAAAACTAAATTTCCTAAATGTTCATAGGGGTTTTTTTTCTTTTCCCTAAAAAGAGAAGAATCAGCAATTTTTTTTAATCTTTCCTTAAAATTCCAATTACCCATATCCCTGGTTGAATGAGGATTTTTCTCTTTTGCTGATTCCAAGATAAGGTGTGTTAGTGGGAATTCCGTGGCAGTCCAGTGGTTAGGACTCCTTGCTTTCACTGCCGAGGGCATGGGTTCGATCCCTGGTCAGGGAACTAAGATCCCTCAAGCTGCGCAGTGCAGCCAAAACAAAAACAAAAACATAAAAAAACAGCCAAAAAAATAAGATGCATTATTATTATTTGTGTGTGTGGTACACGGTCCTCTCACTGTTGTGGCCTCTCCCGTTGCGGAGCACAGGCTCCGGACGCGCAGGCTCAGCGGCCATGGCTCACGGGCCCAGCCGCTCCGCGGCATGTGGGATCTTCCCGGACCGGGGCACGAACCTGCATCCCCTGCATCGGCAGGCGGACCCTCAACCACTGTGCCACCAGGGAAACCCCTAAGATGTATTATTGATTCTGGGCCTGTACCCAACTCCCCAGCAGCCCCGCCCCACTTCTTTTTTTCCCCGCCCCCCTTCTGCGACCCACCTGTGCCCTCTTGGACAGTGAGGCCGAGATTCCCCATGCAGTCAATCTGTCATCTTAAGTTTAACAATCATTACCTTGGTATTTCAGTAGAAAAAGTTCAATTGCACTGTGTCTTGCAGGAAACTTCAGTGCAGTTAATTGAAGGTTTAATGTATTTTTAAAGTGAGTCAGAACCTAATTTTCTGAGTTGCATAATGAAAATCAACAGCTTATCTGACTGATTATATAGATTAGGGAGTAGGAAAAAACGGTTTCCAAGAGTAATTCCTCAATGATAAAAGTGCTCATTAATTACTTTTTTTCCTCGTGGTAATTATTTTTGGTAAGGACCTATCCATACTTCAGGCAGTGGGTCTTTTCTATGGAAGAAAAAAAATTACCTGCATATAGTTTGCTGATGGTTTAAGTTTCCTAGCATGTCTGTTTTGATGTTAAGGCGAGATGTCCTCTTTTTTTTTTTACTAACTGTTGCATTTTTCCTACGACTTTTAAAACTTATTTCCTCCGAGCTCTCCTTTGGGTCAAAAGCGCCTCCTGTGAAGGCAACCTGGTGCTAAGTTCCTAGAATGAAGCATCCTACACCCTGTGCCCACCCTAGGTGTCCCCAACAGCAGGCTGTCCCATCCTGACCCCTGCAGGGACCCCTGTCACACCCTAGTGCCTTTTACCAAAAAAGAGGTCATCTTTCAATGGGCAGGACCTCTCCTATCTCCAGGTCCATCACTGGTCTCCATGGCGCCCCACTGCCACATCCCTGCAGTGCCCTGGGCTTGTTTCTCCTCCCCTTGTCAAGCAGATGGTGAGAGCCTGGAAGGTTTCTACCTTCTTGCTGCTTTTGTCACCTTCGCAAATGGTTCCCAAGGCCTCTCATCAATCTCTGACCGCACCCCCAGAAGGGGTAAGACCCCTCAGCCTCTCAGCCTGGACGCTCTTCTCAGCCTTTCCTTTTGGTGCCCCCTGAGGATTTCTCACCTCCTTACCTTGCATCCACCCACATCCTGTTTTCTTCATTTTTCAGTTCTCTCTCCATTCACTCCTCAGCCTCAGACCGCGTGGCTCCCTCGGCTCTCCTATCCTCATTTCCTTCTGCCTCCCTCCCTATCCTCTGACCACCCCCCCCCCCCGCTCCCCCACACTTCCCGCAGCTCAGTCCATGAGCATCATTTTAGCTCATTTGAGCTCAGCGCTGCAAAACGAGGCCCCTGGGGAGAAAGATCTGCAATCTGGTCAATGTGTGTGACAGCTTTTTTTCCTACCAAATTCTCCTAGTGCCTTTCATTTAAATAGAGTCGTTGACAGATGTATCATTCACCTATTATGTTCCCCATAAGGAGAGAAAGCCACACCTTTGTTTTATTTTATTTCATTTCGGGTTTCTATTCTAAGTCTGATAAAACATTGTTTTAGGACCTACTGGTGAAAAAATGCTTTGTTTTCTTTGTTTTCTGGTTTCAGGGTCATAAGCAAAGTCTCTAGGGTTTTTTACTGGTTTAAGTTCAATAAGTCAGAGAAACTTCTCAGTATAGACCTGCGACACGCCGCTTCTCCAGAGGAAGGCGGCAGGCTATGGCGCAGAGTTTCCGCTTCCTCACCCTTAAAATGAAACGATGAGACTAGATGTAATATTCTGTGATCCCATAATTCAATAGCTTGTTTGCTGATTTCAACAGATCAAATGCATTTTTCCTTATGCCTATCAGGGATTTGTTTGGTTTGGTTTGGGTTTTAACCATGTGGGTGTCTATGTTTTCTAATTTAAAGAGGGGTTCGGGACAACCCCGGTGGCACAGTGGTTAAGAACCGCCTGCCAATGCAGGGGACAAGGGTTCACTCCCTCCAGGAAGATCCCACATGCTCATGTGGAGCAGCGAAGCCCGTGTGCCACAACTACTGAGCCTCCGCTCTAGAGCCTGTGAGCCACAACTACTGAGCCCACGTGCCACAGCTACTGAAGCCCGCATGCCTAAAGCCCGTGCTCCACAACAAGAGAAGCCACTGCAATGAGAAGCCCGCTCACCGCAAGGAAGAGTAGCCCCCGCTCGCCCCAACTAGAGAAAGCCCGCGCGTAGCAACAAAGACCCAACGCAGCCAAAAATAAATGAATTTATAAAAAAAAAAAAAAAAAGAGGGGCTCTGGCTCAAGCCTGGGTTCAGAAACACTCCCTCCCCGCTGAACCTGGGTGGAAAGTTGTTTTGGACAAGGAGGGGCGACAATTCCCTGTGCCGATTTTTTCCTTTGGGAACCCACTTGGTTTCCTTCCATGCATGAATTGCTGGAATCTGGGATGAGGTCTCTAATACATGATGAGACGTTCAGAGAAACCCAGTGCCAAGTATTTGTGGCAGAAGTCATAAGAGCTGGTCTTTTTCTTAAAAACCGACTCTTTGGTTTATAGCTTAGCCAAAAGCAAGCCAGCCAGTTCCGCGGCCATCCAAGACCCCCATGAAAGACCCTCAGTGTTTCCCATGAATGAGCAGGGGGGTCTGCAGGGTTCCTGCCACCAT
This sequence comes from Aethalodelphis obliquidens, assembly GCF_003676395.1. Taxonomy (NCBI): domain Eukaryota; kingdom Metazoa; phylum Chordata; class Mammalia; order Artiodactyla; family Delphinidae; genus Aethalodelphis; species Aethalodelphis obliquidens. Next base: position 14,499,291 of record NW_020837981.1, on the reverse strand, counting down.
GGCCATTAAAGTTCAGTGTGTGCTCCAGAATGATCAATGTAAGAAGGTAAATCGCTAAGTGGCTCTGTTGTTGTCCTATGGCCAAAGGAGTGTATAATTGTGTTTAAGAGAAAATAGCAGCTGTGTCTTATGTGCTACTGGAAGGCGTTACTGCAGGTTCACGCAGGACGAAGTGATGTCTCTGGGAATATGACTGTGCGTGGACCATGTAAAAACATGTGTCTTCCAAACCCCTGCCCAGCAGGGGTTGAGGCAGAAGAGACCAATGTTTAACTATACCAACTGGCCAAGAAATATGCTGTTCCCTGGCACACAGACTCGGAGGAACTGGCTGGCTCTCCGTTGGGACACAGTCTCCAGTCCCCCTGTCCAAACGTTAACCTAATCATAAAGGAAGCAGGTCCCCACTTGGAAGGAGGCCCTAAAAGAAGTCTGGTTTCTCCAGCTGAAGTTTTCTGAAGTAGCTACTCATGCGGGCATCCCTTACCAACTCCTGAGGCACTCACATTGGGCTCTTCAGAGCAAGTGCATTTCTGAACGTCAGTGCTCACAGCTCACAGCCCATCCATCCACAGCACTGCCCGTGGAGGAAGACGCCTTCCTGGGGCGCTGGGGAACAGGGGCCTCTTAGGCTTCTACCACCAGCCTCACAAAGGCATTCAGTGGAGGGTGGTGACCCCAGAGCATGACAGCCCAAGGCCTTAGCTTCAACCTTGGCCTCTCTCTACTGACCACTGGGACCACTTCTGGGCAGAATCCCTGTGCCTCATATCCTACTTTTCTCCGATAGCCAGACTGCACCTAGCACCATGACCTTTTACATTCATGATCTAAAAAAAAGTCTCCAAAGAATTTTAATTACTCCAATTTAAGTTTGAAAGCTTCCTTTATAAGAAACATTATAGAATCTCATATCATATTCCAGCGATTCAGCAAAAATGCCATTTTACCAGGAAAAAAAACCATGAAGGGCAAAATGCCTGATTCCCGTATTCCCAGCATTACCTTTCTGCCTAACTGGACTTTGCACACTTCCACTGCAATCCCAGGCTGATCTTTCCAGCCTGTTTATGGAAGCAATTGGATTTTATGCATTTGTTAATTTTACACTTTCATTTAAGCTTTTTTTGACTTGTGATTTGGTACATCTGGGGTACAATGTTTAAATGCACAGTATTTTATCTCCATGATGAGCTTGATAATGGAACAGAGTTTCTTTTGCTTCTCACAACCTTCAGATGATTTCAGAAATGTTTCAATCTTACACACCCATTGATATATTTTGTGCTGTGGCTCACTTCATACATGTAAATATCTTCTGTTATATCTTGGTATTTTAAGTACTGCCTCTTTTTTAATTGTGATCATTATCACTATTATTCTTTTATCATTCTTAATTTTGGACATTTTTTCTGGTGCACTCAATTTATTTTTCTAATCACCTTTGATATTTTGGAATTATGTTAGTATTCTGGGTTGGTAGACATAGGAAAGCACTTTGCTTAAGCAGTGAGCCAGCTCTCTGGTAGATACTGACATTAAAAGACGATCAGTTCTTTTAAACACTACCTATATGGTCTTCTTCTCATTATCAGGTGCTATTTCTACAAAACTTGTTCCTCTGCTGGATTGTTCTGTCCTTCCCATTTCTGACTTTGATTTTTAATTTCCTGTGATTCAATTTGCCAATGCCCGATCATACCGGGTCAAAGACAGCTTTCTGCCTTGGCAGTGGGGCCTTCACTCCATTTCAGTAACTTCCAGGCTACAGGTGAACCACAGGGAAAACATCCCAGGTGGTCGGGATATGCCTAAGGACCTATGACTAGGTGGCTTCACAAGGGGCTTCTTAAGCGTTCTGAAGTAGAGGGCAGAGCCCCCGGCTAACCCATACCCACATCTGTTTGAAACCTCCTGCCTCCCATTTTGCCACATCCAGGCAGGCCACAACCTGGCATTCTGAGTAACTCCATCCCAGCCACTGTGACACCAGGGTAAGGGCCCCGAGAGGGGGTCAGAAGACCCCGTTTCGGTCCCAGTCCTGCAGTGGTGCAGTAAGTGACAGCCCTTTCTGGTCCTGGGTCCCATAAAGTGCAAAGCTGGATATTCTTTGCAACTGGAATACTCTCTACCGGAAAATGTAGCTGAGCCAATGAGCCTATTCCTTGAAATGTAGCTTTGCTACTCCCAGATGTGGGTAGGATTTTAGCAAATGAGTACAACTACTCTTTTAAGTAGAAAGCCCTACCCCCTGGAAGCCCACAAGGGCCAATGGCCTGAACCACAGTATCCGAAGGCTCAAAGGTGAACCCAAGAGAGTGATGTGGGAAGCTCAATTACTAATTATCCTAAGCAAAGGCTCTGTTGGAGAGGCCATCAAGCTAAAAAGATGAAACAGGAACTGCCTAAATCAGCAAAATGGTTAGGCAACTGTTAGCCTAATGCACCTAAACTCGTAAGGAAAAAAAGCGCCAGAAAACTCCCTGCCAAAACTGTGGTCCTTCCTGTCTGTGTCATCCTAGAGTTTTATATGATATTTTGTACTTAATATCTATGGTGTAAATATACTTTCCATTGTAAAAGATGTAAATGTGAATTATATATTTTCTTTTTGTCTTTTTCTAAAATGGAAGTTGATCTAAGTAATAAATTACAAATCATCTACATCTTGTTCTTTTTTTTTTTTTTTCCCCAGAAATTATATACCTTTAACATCTCTCAGAAGGGAAAAAGAGCTTCATGATTAAAGGGAGCCTTCATTCCTAGCTAATGGAAGTAAGATGGTATCATATAAAGAGGAAAGGATTAGGGCTCAGGAGAGTGGGTTTTAGTTCTGACTCTTTCATTAACAGATGTGAGACTGGCTAAGTCACTTAACCTCTTGGCGCTTCATCTAAAAATGAAAACAGCTGCCACAGTTGTTTTTAAAATTTGAAAGGTAGCAGATGCACATGGAATTACTAAATCTTAACTTTCATTATGCCAACTGGCTGGAGTATAAACATTTTATATAAGGGAGATTTCTGTTTAATATTTTATTTTGCTTAAATTCTATTTGGGGACAAAACTAACAAGAAATTGAATGTGAAGTTAACTTTTTCCATGGATATGTATAAGACCCGTGATTAATAACCATAATTATTTTATTAGCTTTAAGAGCATTTAGGGAAGAAATAAATTTCAACAAGTTTTAATGAAATACTCAGACTTTGAATACGTTCTTGGTTTGACCAAAATTTCTTCATCGGTGTCTAACATCGCATGAAGAAGACTTCTACCAAGGCAGAAATACAGTCAGATGACCTGGAATTGACAATCCATCCCAAGTGGGCAGGAAATCCTGCATGTAATTCCATCAAAGCTGAGAAGTGCCACCTTACCCTCTGTGGATGACCGAACTGAAGCTACACAATTCAAAAGCAAGCCATGATGCACAGCAGGTCCCTTTCCACTTCAGCTGACCAAAAGGCTTGACCTTGGCTTCCTACCATGTCAGAGTAGAAACTAGCCTTTGGGTTCATCTCCAGTCCCCTCCCTGTGTATCTGAGAGACAGAATTTTTGTGACTCAACATCATGGTCTCTCCAGCTCATGAGAAAGACAGCTTGGGATAAAAGGACCATCCAGGACTTTCTCTGGGGCTGGGGCCCCTCCCTCTGTGCCTGCTGTTCAAGATGATGCTCGTGGAAGGCGGGTGAGAGGGAACTTGCTTCATTCACCTTGTCACCTATGTACGGGCCCTGTGTCTTCAAAATAAGGCATCGGAAATACAGCCATTGCATTGAACAGTTCGGGGGTCTGAGTGAGGGGCTTCTAAAAGTAAAAACGTCTACCTCTCCCCTCCTTTTCCAAAGAGCAGAGCAGAAGTACAACCCAGGAGATAAGAGTTCCAGGTCTGGCTCTGCCATTAAATGTGACCAGAAACCTTCCTGATCTGAAACGGTCACACAGGGATGAAGCATGTAAAAGCACCTCTCTGTGTTCTGTTTCCTGACATTTTCTTTTCCACCATCCTCCCCCCACCCCCAAACTTCTATCAGCTCCTTGATGCAAAAGTGGTAAAACAGACAAGTACTTTAGATATATAGTCCTGTGATTTCTAATGATTAAACCCAACAGTGCAGAAAACAGCATTTAAAAAAAAAAAAGAAAAAAAGGTTTCATCTGTGTTTTGTTCTTGTTTTACATGACTGGTGTTTAAAAGTGCCAGAGAGCTGATCTGCGTAACCAAATCTCAGAAAGACACAGAAAAGGGGAGTGGCTGAACTTTTTCACAAGCAATCAGGCCACAGAAGGATTTTCTGTTAAAAGATAATATTTAGAAAAAGGTAAAATCATGACGCTCATACAGATATAAAAATGAACACGTTAAAGATTTTACTTGACTCATATGATGAGGGAACCACGCCATCGTTTTAACCAGTCCAGAGGAAAAGTTTAAAATGTACCTATTTATGTAGACTAATGGAATGTTGAGCTGAATTACAAAGGGAGCAAAGCCCATTATTACTCTCAGGACAGAATATACGTATCTGTCCATCACCTACAACTTACAAAGTGTTGCAAAGACAGTGAACAGGTCTAGAATCTGATAACCCAGAAGGATAGGCTGTAGATGAAACATAGTTTTCCACGGAAACACAAAAATATTTTTTACAATTGTAAAGCAATACTCTGCTTTATTTAATACCCAGACTTATTTCACCAACGTTAAAACCCATGATCATTTTCAACTTGTACCTTATGCTGGTAAAAGTGTAATCAGGATAACCCTTGAACAGATATTGACGGAGCCCCATATCTGAGCATTAACCTTCTGACCCCTGTGAGCTCTGGGCCCTCCCCCTCTCCCTGTTCATTGTCACCCCATCCCCACTCCCATTTAGCTTGGGGCTAAGAACTCTTGACATAAATAACTAACTCAGCAGAGCTTATCAAAAGCAGATGTAGTGGAGGATGTTGACCCTGGGTCTCATAGCACTCATCACTGCATAAGGAATAAATCTCTACGTTTATATGGCTAGAGTTTTCCCTCTGAATTAAAGACCCCTGACTCTTCACACTTGTGACTCAACTAGGAAGGCCCTCTTTGCTACTGGCCCCTTAATTCAATGTGCTGACAGTTCAGATGCTCTTAGCATAATGAATCGCAGTCTCTCTTTTTAGAACTCATAAAGCCCCCTCCAATGATGTTTTATGCGTATCACCCACCTGGCCTTTTTAATCTGGCTGGCAAATTCACAGCATCGTATAGTCCCCCACCCCCTCCGCTTTTTTCTAATATTAATTTAAGTGGTCACTGTAATATTCTTGCCACAGATGAACAGTGGTTTCCTCAGGATTGCTGAATTTCAAGTTTAAATAATAAATCAGAATATTCATTCAAGATGGGGCTGTGACACTAACAAGGGATGTGGCCTGCACTAGCTCTTACTCTCCCAAAGCCTCTACTTCTCCAAAAAAGTGAAATCACGGAACTCAAAAATCTCTTCTGATACTATGGTGACCTACAGTGATACCTGGAGATCCATTGTGGTCACTGGTATTTTTATATGATATGACTATAGTTGTCGTTGACAGCTGTAAGTGTGGTTGAAAACAGTCAGTGTACTTACTACCTCTCAGAGACAAGATTTGTAAGGTGGGAATTGAGGAGAGATTGGTTTGGATAGCACCAACACATAGAGATCTCTTTCCCAGCTCATGCTCCATTTGAGAGAACAGTAAATTCCCCCAAATGAGCTGGTAAATGCCATCTCCAGGGATTCTGAGCTTGAACAGGCCTTGAAGAGTCTAAGCACCAAATATTGCAGAAGTAGACTGTTTACCTCCCGGGCTCTTCGAGAGTGAGGATGGGTCATGCTGAGTTAAATGCAGTCTCATTCAGTCCCTCCACCTCCAGATTCTCACTACCAATACTGGGTGTAAGAATACAATGTAAATAGAGAGAGATTCAACAAAAACAGGGGCCTGGACTCTTCAAAAATATCAGTGTCACAAAAAACAAAGACCGAGGAACTGATCCAGAATAATGAAGAATAAAGATTAAAGAGACATGAGAACTAAGTGGATCCTGGGCCAGGAAAAAAAAAAAAAAAAAAGCTATATAAAATTCATTATAGGGCAATTGGAAACATTTGAATATGGTCTGAGGCTTAAATAGTATTGTATCCATGTTAAATTTTCTGTTTTTACAATGGTATTGTAGTTATAGAAGCGAATATTCTTGCCCTTAGAAAATACACACTGAAGTACTTAAAAGTAAAGGGGAAGGATAGCTAAAATTCTCAAATAGTTCAGAAAAAAACAGAAAGGGATAAAGACAAAAATAATAAAACAAATGTGGGAAAATGCAAACAACTGGTAAATCTGGGTGGTATGCAGGAGCTCTTTATACTATAATTTTTCTTTGAAATTATTACAAAAAATGTATTTAAAAAGAAGACAATGTAGGAATAATTTCAAAGTGTTGAGACAATAATTTTGAACCTAAATTTTATATCCAATCAAACTATTATTCTAGTATTAGAAAAAAATAAAGACATGTTCAGATGTGCAGGACTCAGAATATTTCTTAGGCCATGAACTCTCATTGCAATTATTACTAGAAGGTGTACTCCAGGAAAAAAAAAAGGAAAAAGAAGACAGTTCTGGTATGTGCATAGAAATGCAAACCACACAATGAGACGACACTTCACACCCACTAAGATGTCTGTAGTAAAAAAGATGGATAACTGTACGTGGTGACAAGGATGCAGGAAAAGTGGAACCCTAATAAACTGCTAATGGGAATGCAAAATGGTACAGCCACTTTGGAAAACAGTACGGCAGTTGCTCAAAAAGTTAAGCACAGAGTTACCAAATGACCCAGCATTTTCACTCCCAGGAATATACCTAAAAGAATCGAAAACATATGTTCACACAAAAACTTGTACACTAATGTTTGTAGTAGCATTACTCATAATAGTAAAAAAGTATAAACAACCCAAATGTCCATCAACTGATGAATGGATAAACCGAACGTGATGTATCTATATAATGGAATATTATTCAATCAAAAAAAAGGAATGAAGCACTGATCCATGCTACAACATGGGTGAACACTGAAAACATCATGCTATGTGAAAGAAGCCAGATCTACCAAAATGCAAAGAAATACGAATTAAAACAATAATAAAGCATTCCCAATCAGATTATCAAAAAATTTTGTTTTATAATATTAAATTGACAAGAATAAAAGGAAACAGATACTCTAATATACTATTAGAAAGGATATAATTCAAGACAGTTTGGCAACATCTCTCAAACTTTTTAACATATCTATTAAGTGAAGTTGAAGTTCAACTGAAAGGAAACTACCACAGAGAAATTTTCACATATGTTTCAAAAAGGAACACACAAGAGTATTCACTGTAACCCTGTTACAGAAAAAATAGAAATAAATTTCCATCAGTAGAGGAAACATTTAAAACTTCTGGCATAATCCCTCCTGTAGAATATTAAATGGATATTAAAGAGAATAATGTAGTACTAATGTGAAGCTAGCTCTAAGATACATTGTGAATTGAAAAAGCAAGTCATAGAACATCAGAGAGATGATGTTACTTGTAAAAAGAAAATAACTGTATATGTACTTATATGTATGTAGCTACAAAGAAATAAAATTGGAATTATGCTCACAGAATATTTAACAGTAATTAACCTCTAAAGGGAGGGGAGACTTGTGTACTAGAATGAAGGAGGGCTTTATTGTTTCTTCTCCACTTAATAATTATTTTAATCTTTTACAGTAAGAATGTATTCGTGTATTCTGTACTTTTTAAGACAAAAGACAAGGAAAGAAAAGTAACCTGATTGAGGGGGAAGGGTACTAAAAGAAAAAACAAAGTGGAAAGAAATACTACAGTGGTAGTATCTATGGTGAAATTAAGGCTGATGTTTCTCTCTCTCTCTCTCTCTCTCTCTCTCCTCCCTCTCTCTCTCTCTCTCTCATCTCTCTCTCTCTCTCTCTCTCTCTCTCTCCCCCTCTCTCTCTCTCTCCTCTCTCTCTCTCCTCTCTCTCTCTCTCCTCTCCCCTCTCCCCTCTCCCCTCTCCCTTCTCCTCTCTCTCTCTCTCTCTCTCTCTCTCTCCTCTCTCCTCTCTCTCTCTCTCGCGCTCTCTCTCTCTCTCTCCCTCTCTCCCCCTCTCTCCAAAGTTTCTGTAACAAAATTCCAAACTTGCTTTTGGAATGAAAAAGTTTTTTAAAAATGTGTCTCTAGGCTGGACAGTAAATTCCCTGAGCACCTGGTACTTCTCTGACTGGCCTCCCAAAAGTAGCCTAGCCCTTCCGAATAGAAACATAAATATCCATGCAGCTTTAGGGAAAAGGGATGGGGACATCTTTCTGTATTGCAGTTTAGAATGGTTTCCATCAAAACAGTTAAGTAAACTTACTATTTTATCTTTTTAGATTATCATGCAATCATAAAACCATATAATGATAAAGATGATGATGAAAAACTGTTTACACAGGGAAATGTTTTTGACAGTTTTAAGTGGAATGAAAATAAGCAGGAAACAAGATGGTAGACTCTAATTACACATGGACAAAATTAACAAATGTAACTCACAAAAAAAAGTTCCTGATGTAGAGTGACAGGATTATGATTGATTTTTTTCAATGTTTCTCTTAAAATTGTTCTAACTGTAGATAAAAACCATTGGGAAGAAAAGGAAATGAACAAATAATAAATGGGAAATAATTTCTTTGGAAGACAGGTATTGTCTATTAAAAGTAAAAACAGAAAAATTCGGATCCTTAGCCCAGAAATTGTCCTGTGTACAACTTCAAAATATTTTTCAAAATACTTTATATATCATATATCAATATATGAATAAAATATATATGCCTATGTATTACATATATTATAATTATATATGTAAATATATATATATAGAGAGAGAGAGAGAAAAAATGCACAAGAATACTCAGTGTAACATCGTTTGTTATTAAAGAAAAAGTAGGAACAAACTTAAAAGTCCATCAATAGAGGAAACATAATATTTTTTTTTCGATTTGTAAACAATATATCTGATAAGGGGTTAATAGCCAAAATATACAAAGAACCCATACAACTCAACATCAAAAAAGCAAACAGCCTAATTAAAAAATGGTCAGAAGACCTGAACAGACATTTTTCCAAAGAGAACATACAGATGGCCAACAGGCACATGAAAATATACTCAGTATTGCTAATCATCAGGGAAATGCAGGTTAAAACCACAGTGAGAGATACCTCACACCTACCGGAACGGCTATTATCAAAAAGACAGCAAATAACAAGTGTTGCTGAAGATGTGGAGAAAAGGGAACCCTCCTACACTGTTGGTGGGAATGTAAATTGGTACAGCCACTATGGAAAACAGTATGGAGGTTCCTTAAAAAGCTAAAAATAGAGTTGCCATATGATCCTGCAATCCCACTCCTGGGCATATAACTGGAGAAAGCTTTAATTCGAAAAGATACGTGCACCCCAATGTTCACAGCAGCACCATTTACAATAGCCAAGACATGGAAACAACCTAAATGTCCATCGACAGATGAAAGGTTAAAGAAGATGTGGTATATATACGCAATGGAATACTACTCAGCCATAAAAAAAGAATGAAATAATGCCATATGCAGCAACATGAATGAACTTAGAGATATCATACTAAGTGAAGTAAGTCAGAAAGAGAAAAACAAATAACCATATGATATCACTTATATGTAGAATCTAAAATATGAGACAAATGAACTTATTTACAAAACAGAAACAGGCTCACAGACATAGAAGACAACTTATGGTTACCAAAGGGGAAAGGGGGTGGAAGAAGGATAAATTAGGAGTTTGGGATTAACAGATACACACTACTATATATAAAATAAGTAAACAACAAAGTCCTACTGTATAGCACAAGGAACTATATTCAATACCCTGTGAAAAACTATAATGGAAAAGAATATGAAAAAGAATATATATATATAACTGAATCACTGTATTGTACACCAGAAAACAACACAGCATTGTAAATCAACTATATTTCAATTAAAAAAAAAAAGCTGTGGTATATATATATAAAACAGAATACTACTCAGCCATAAAAAAGAATGAAATCTTGCCATTTACAACAACATGGATGGACCTACAGGGTATTATGTTAAGAGAAATAAGTCAGATAGAAAAAGACAAATACTGCATGATTTCACTTACTGTGGAATCTAAAAAACAGAGTAAATGAATAAACATAATAAAACAGAAACTGAGTCATGCATACAAAGAACAAACAGGTGGTTGCCAGAAGTGGGGACAGTGTAGGGGATGAGATAAACAGGTGAGGGAGATTAAGAGGTACCAAAAATAAATAAATAAATAAATAAATGTGATGGCAGTAAATAAATAAATAAATAAATAAAATGTTTTCGGTTAGAAATGTGAAGTTGGGGGAATTCTCCGGCCGTCCAGTGGTTAGGACTCAGTGCTTTCACTGCCGGGGCCAGGGTTCAGTCCCTGGTCAGGGAACTAAGATCCTGCAAGAGGTGCAGCAGCGCCAAAACAAAGAAATGTGAAGGTATTTTCTTGCAATCAGATCTGGAGGCATGAGATCTACTATGGACTGAATGTTTGTATTCTCTCAAAATTCAAATGTTGAAGCCCTATCCCATCAATGTGATGGTATTTGGAGGTAAGGACTTTGGGAGGTAATTAGGTTTAGATGAGATCATGAGACTGGGGACCCCATGATGGGATTAGTGCCTTTATAAGAAGAGGAAGAAAGACCAGATCTCTCTCCTCTCTCTCTCTCTCTCTCCCTCTCTCTCTCCCCACACCATCAGAAGGCATAGCAAGAAGGCAACCATCTGCAACCCAGGAAGACAGCTCTCACCAGAAAGAAACCATGATGGCACCTTGATTTTGGACTTGTAGCCTCTAAAACTGTGAGAATATAAATTTCTGTTGCTTAAGCCACCCAGCCTATGGTGTTATGTTAAGGCAGCCTGGGCTGACTGCAACACTCAATAAACTCCAAGTAGGATAAATACACACACACACACACAAAATCCACAACCAGACACATCACAGTAAAAATGCTGAAGCTCAAACCCCAGAGTAAAATCTTAAAAGCAGCAGGGAAAAACAACTCATCACATATAAGGGATAACAGCTGACTTCTCAGAAATGAGAGGCCAGAAGGCAGTGAGATGAATGTATTCAAACTGCTGAAAGAAAAAACTGTCAACCAAGAATGTTACAGCCAGCAAAACTATCTTTCAAAAATTAAGGGTCTTTTTGGGCTTCCCTGGTGGCGCAGTGGTTAAGAATCTGCCTGCCAATGAAGGGGACACGGGTTCAAGCCCTGGCCTGGTGAAGATCCCACATGCTGCAGAGCAACTAAGCCCATGCGCCACAACTACTGAGTCCCCGTGCCACAACTACTGAGTCTGAGTGCCACAACTACTGAAGCCTGCATGCCTACAGCCCGTGCTCTGCAGCAAGAGGAGCCACCGCAATGAGAAGCCCGCGCACCACAACGAAGAGTAGCCCCCGCTCGCTGCAACTAGAGAAAGCCCGCATGCAGTAATGAAGACCCAACACAGCCAAAAATTTTTAACTTATTAATTAATTGATTAATTAAGGTGCTTTTTTATTTACTTAGATGTTTTAAATAAGATTCAGTATGACTCTTCAAGACAAGAGTAAGTGATCTCAACACTCTTGCTGTGAATTTAAAAGTGCTGTAAAGAATAAAGTCTATTAAAAAATTTTCAGAAGCGATGAAAAAGATTAGACAGAAGGTAACAAATACTGAATACAGGCAAAGAAGAGTCAATATACGGATACTAGGAGTCTCCAAAGAAGAAAATTAAAACAAGGGAACAGAATAAATACCAAAATCCCTAATTCAAAAAACTTCCTTTAAATAAAAAAAGTTTTGAAACAACATTTTATTTTATTTTTTTATATTTATTTATTTTGGCTGCACTGGGTCTTAGTTGCGGCATGCAGGACCTTCCTTGAGGCATGAGGGCTTCTTAGTTGTGGCATGCAGACTCTTAGTTGCAGCATGCATGTGGGATCTAGTTCCCCAACCAGGGATTGAACCCGCGCCGCCTGCATTGGGAGCACAGAGTCTTACCCACTGGTCCACCAGGGAAGTCCCTGAAACTACATTTTAAAAGAACACATCATGTACCTAAGATTATCAACCCAGAATGACCCATATCACAAAATATTCTAAAGAAATTGCTAAACTTATGGATATCTAGTCAAAACAGTAGATGAGTTATAAGAGAAAGAAAATTAGATTATCATGAAACATTTCTACACTAATATTCCTCCAGAAGCAAATGGAGAATATTTTTAAGATACTCAAAGAAAGAAAATACAAGCCAAAGTTTTTTATAGACAGTAAAGGTAGCAGTCAAGTGCAAAGGGCATAAAGTGTTACCAACACACAAAAATGTAGGGAATATTTTTCCCGTGAGAGCTTCCTGAGAAATATACCAAAGAATGAGCTTCAGTCAAACAAAATTAACATCTAACATTTAACATAAGGAACATTTAACATAAGGACTGGTGATAAGTAATAAACGAGTAGTCATTTATAGAACTAACAGCAATGAGGCTTAAAAGGGAGAGATTTATAGTATGCAATGACTGAAGTACAAACGAGTAGATACAGTTTATTTTTAAGTGGGAGTAGAATGGGGACACAACATGCAAAAATTTATGTTAACTGCTCTTAGTAATAACACTGGTGATTGTAATATTACAATTATTCTGAGGTTGTTTTGTGTGAGTGAGGGATAGAGTAGATGGGTAATTATGGGATATTATATTTCTATCATCTCTTCTATCCGTAAGAATCAAGATTCTTGGTGTAGAAGAAAGGAAATACAGATGTAATGTAGAAGAGATTGAATTTTACGATTCTGTCGTTATGAATTACAAGTATCAATATGAACTCAAGAGATATTTTCTCTCTTAAAAGAAAAAATACAGACACATACACACACACATAAAATCTTAGCTCTGTTCACTAAAGAAGTCTGAAAACAATGACCAACCTAATAGCAATGATCATCCCTAGCAGAGTGTTTAGAATACCATTTTCTATGAAAAGACTTCTTGGGGAAGTTGCTATTCCTGGTTTGGGGCAGGAAATATACAAGATGAGCCTGGAACATCTTGGCATACTAGATAGAGAGGAATTTATTAAGCTACTAAGGTGTTAAAAAGACTCAAAGCCAGGCTTCCCTGGTGGCGCAGTGGTTGAGAGTCCGCCTCCTGATGCAGGGTACACGGGTTCGTGCCCTGGTCCGGGAAGATCCCACATGCCGCGGAGCGGCTGGGCCTGTGAGCCATGGCCGCTGAGCCTGCGCATGCGGAGCCTGTGCCCCGCAACGGGAGAGGCCACAACAGTGAGAGGTCCGCGTACCGCAAAAAAAAAAAAAAAGACTCAAAGCCAACTTGAAGAGGCTGCCACCCGCCAGAGATGGGGGCAATTTGAGCTTCAAAAACTATAATTACAATTGGTTAAAACCCATCAATCAATGAGTTAATAATCATATTAAAAATGATTTTTTTAAACTAATGGGTCATCTTGAGAGAATGATATGAAACCAATTTGTTATCTTAAATGAATCATTTACTCTGCCTTCCCATATAAGCTGTACCATGGATAATCAAATAGTCATGAGGACATGTGTCTCTTTATAAAGGTCCTCCACCTAATAAATGAAAAAAATTAAAGACTTAGAATATCTCCATTTTGCAATCCTCAATGAATTAATGCATTTAGGCATTAAGCATTAATGTTAACATCACAAAAAGAGAAACAAACTGGCATTATGTACCTCCTGGTGAAATCTTGCCAAAGGAATTGAACCCAAATCGAATCAGACCTCTGTATCTGGCTACCCATTTGCAGGAAATATAAAAGCCTGGAGCAATATGTTGAACTACACCAAAAATATGCATCAGCAAAAGCCAGAGCATGCGAAATTATAGTCAAACAGTTCAGTTCTTCAACAGATCAAATGAAAGAAAAAGGAAAGGATGAAGAAGGAATCTGTATATTAAAAGAGACTTAAAAGATGCATAATAACTTTTTTTATGGGCAAGACTAAACTGTAGTTTCTAGAGATGTACCCGAGGGTGATAAAACTACAAAGTAGCATAAGGAAGCTATCACTACAAAAGTCAAGATAGGGACTTCTGCTTCTGATCAAGATGGAGTAACAGGGACCAGATTGAGCCTCCCGCCTGAAATAACTAAGATACCTGACAAAATATATGGGGAAAAATCTGTTTTTAGATATTGGCTCTCTGGCTGCACAGAACAGTGATCCCTAAGACAGGGGAAACAAATGAGATGAGCTCTAAAATTGCCGCGGCTTCCTGCCTGGAGAAAAGATCCGGGCCAGAATGCAGATAGGAGGAACCCAACAGTCTTCCTGAGCTGAGGAGACAAAGTTGGGAGTTCAAGGAGGCCAGGTGGCTAGAGTCCTCAGGGCAAATTACAGGAGAGGAGAGGAACACATTGCCAGAGCTCCAGAGATCTGCAGAGAGCAACCCTTGAGTACTGATCAGCACATGATTATAAGGAAACTACCAAATTGGGGGAAAGAACCACTCAAACAGAGAAAGGTGAACAATTTCTGGAGCTCACATAAATCCAGGGAAAGTCCATGACCTGAGAAAAAACCTTGTAATTCATGAGGCATTAAGTAGTGAGGCAAAATCAGCTCTAGAACAAAAATTGCTCTGATCCCACCCAACAAAGCTTAAATGCAAGCCTCAAAGTGATCAAACGGTTTCCAAGTAACTTCACTGAATCCCAGAAGTGAACTCAAGAATATCTGCAGGAATGTAAAATATCCAGTACCTCACATGTTAAAGTTTATAAGATCTGGAGCCAACTACAAAATTACCAGACATGAAAAGGAACAGGGAAGTGTGACCCATAATAAGGAGATGCAGAAATGATGCAAATAGAATTAGTAGATAAGGACATAAAAAAATTGTAATTACATTCCAATAAAGATGTTAAAAAAATGTAATTACAGTACATGTATTCAATAAAGTAGAGGAAAGATTGAGCATATAGCAATATGAACAAAATACTTTTAAAAGACCCAAATGAACTTACAGAGATGAAAACTACAACACCTGAGATTTTACAAACACACTGGGCAGGAGGAACAGCATATTAAACATTGCAGAAGGAAAGGGTAATGAACTTGAAAACATAGCAATAGAAATTATCCAAAATGAAACAGAGAAAAAAGACTGAAAAAGAAAAACCGCAGAGCACCAGGGAGCAGTGGGATAACTTCCAGCAGCCTAAAAAAGTACAATTAGGGTCCCCAAAGAAGAGGGAAAAGGAGGGAGATGGGGCCAAAATTGAAGAAATAATGGCAGAAATTTTTCCAAATTTTATCAAAAACATAACCAAGAAGTCCAGTGAACCCAAAGCACAAGATACAAGAAGAAAACTCTACCAAGGTATATCATAACCAAACTGCTTAAAACTAGTGATAAACATAAAATCTTATAAGCAACCAGCAGAACAAAGATAAGAATACAACTAACTACTGGACGGAAACAATGCAAGTCAGAAGACCATACAGCAATACTTTAAAGAACTAAATGACAACAAAAATCTGTAATCCTATAATTTTATACCCAGAAAAAATGTCTTTCAAAAACAAAAGTGAAATAAAGACTTTTTCAAGCATGAAAGAGCTCAAAGAATTTATTAGCAGCAGACCTGCACTTCAGGAAATATTAAAGGAAGTCCTGCATACGGAAGGGAAATTATAACAGATGGAAATCTGGATCTATACAATAGAATGAAGAGCACCAGAAATGGAAATATTGGGGTTAATATAAAGTGTTTTTCTTATTTGTTAAAATCTCTTGAAAAGATCACTGACAGTTTAATGAAAATAATGTATTATGAGGCTTGTAACATATGTAGAAGTTATAAATGATAAAATGTTACGCATGGTAAAAGCCAGAATAGTGGTTACTTTTGTGAGAAGTGAGGGGTTGAGATGGTGATCAGGAAGACTGAGGGGCTTCTGGTGTCGGCAAAGTTCTATTTCTTTCATTTATTTATTTATTTATTGTTTTTCTATTTCTTTATTTGGCTATTATTATGAGTATTCACCTTGTGATAACTTATATTAAGCCATACATTTGTGTCATTTTCTAGATACAGGTTTTAACTTATAAAGTTCTTAAAAACAATACGAAGTGAATTTTTTTGAGAACTATATAGACATGCTTAGAAAAAAGGAAGGAGATTAAATAAAGTGTTTACAATGGTTAACTTATGGATGTTGAGATTGTGGATGAGAACTACTTTCCTATTTTTCCCAAAATGCCTATTATGAATATTATTGCTTTTGTAATCAGGAAAACATAAATAAAACCAATAAATACTTTGAACTGAAATATTTTATCCACAACTTGGATATATGGTCCTCAGGGGAAAAAAAATCATTCTCACGTCTTTGCGTCTTTGCTTTGATTACGTCAGTCCTACGCATTCCTATCCAAGTTGCTTTGTGGTGTGTGCTAACAGCCTAACAGCCATAGTAAACAGTAGACATTCCAAAA
This sequence comes from Aethalodelphis obliquidens, assembly GCF_003676395.1. Lineage (NCBI taxonomy): Eukaryota > Metazoa > Chordata > Mammalia > Artiodactyla > Delphinidae > Aethalodelphis > Aethalodelphis obliquidens. The sequence goes on along the minus strand of NW_020837981.1, from coordinate 14,482,645 downwards.
TTTTTTTGTACAGAACTGAATTAAAGGCAGCTGAAAACCCATGTTTATCAATCTGTTGTTCTAATTAATAATAATATTTCACTGAGAGATGGGGAATGAGGAATAGTTATCACGAAGCTAGAATTGACAGTGAGAGACCCTGAGGATTTCTCTAGGAGGCTCTGGAATTGTCTAAAAGATCTTGTGATTGTTTTGTAAACAAGGAGACTGAGGCATTCCACTCACAAATTCTGTAGAAAAATCCCTGTATTTCCAGTATTCCAAACAGAAATATACAGTGTCTCTAAATATCATCTGACAGAAACCTTATGGCTGAATTAGCTGTACCCAAAACCAGAACAAACGTAAATGAAGCCTGCCACAAACCTCTAACCGCACCAAAGATCGTGTCCCAAGGGAGGAAAAATCAGCACAAGGAAAATACCAGGTTTGACTGGAAATCTGAGGACTTGACAAAGACATAGCCTACTACAAACTTAATTGCTCACAGAGCAAGCAGGAAAGTGAAAAATATCCCAGGAACATCTGTTGTTTGTGAATGACTAGGGTTGGGTCAAGGAAGATTAACCACATAGAATATCAGCCCTATAGTGCTTTCGAGAAAACACCTCACACACTCAAAAGATTAGCGAAGGAATTACAGTGCAGTTTAAAAAACAAAACAAAAAAAAAGGAATGCCCAATTTGATTACTGATATGTTTTTTGAAATTGTGAAAATGAGTGTGGCGGCACATGGGACGTCATGAGCTCTCACTAAGTATAATGCGGGCTTTCTTCAGGACAGCGGGATTCAAAATTTGGGATTTTATCTAACCTTGGAGCAATATATAAGACAACTGTAAATAGTTCCAAGAGAGGCATTAGGGGCTATTAATTCAACTGAATCATTAATACATATAACCATTTTAAGGATATATAAGTATGAGCTAAGGTAATCTGAACACTCATTCTGGTTGGAAAATAAAAACATGTTCATGTGAGGGTTAGTTTACAGAATTTATTCTAAAAAATAATTGAGAGCATCTGATGGGTGAACATTTGCTTCTTTGGGTTATGTACTATAAGGTCCGCAACATAATTTATGTTACAATTGACTATGTGGGTTACCAAAGCAAACACAAAAATCACTGCAACGCTCTGCAATAATACATGCAGTCCTTTAAGCCAACTCGAAGATGGATAATATAGAACTGGAATCGTTTCCTAGACGGAGGACCACTAGCAATAACCCTTAATAGCCCAGAGTCTCCAGCAGCACATTTAAAACAGGAATCCCAGGGACTGCATCTCAGCAGGCGCCATGAAAAGAAATGAACACTTTGGAGTAGCACATGAAGCCCTGCTATTCAGAACTGGCTGGTTCTGAGCCAATGGTTTCTCATCTCAATGAGCAGCAGCTGTCATAGCCACTCTGCAGGGACATCTTTTTGAAAGTTCTTAAAGATCTTAATTGTCACCATCCCCTCTGGCTCTAAGGAAGGTTCTTTTTGCTCACTTGTCATATTATTTGGGAACACTCATTTCATGATCATCAACACAGAACAAAGCGGAGAATACCTTCATCTAATGAGCTGGATGGAAAGCAGCAACCAGAGACAGAGGCGGCACAGGGTACTAGAAAGAGAACTGGGCCTCTTGACAAAACTGGACTCAGAGGACAGGCGGCTGTGACCTTGTACAGGTAAGAAAACAACTACCTCAGTAAATGGTGACTACACAGTCCTTCAGTCATAAATCTATGAACATACCATCAGATTCTGGATAGATCTACTTAACAAGCTTCTTTGAAAAGTATCTTTTTATGAAAATAAGCATGTGTCAATAAAGAGATCGGGGCATTTTCATTTGTCCACATAAAATCCAACTGCAAAAATTCCTATGTTGAATTATTTTGGAGCCTATTCTAACCTTTTTATATGATACACACACAATGATGGTTAATGAGATTAACTGAGGCATTTAGGTGGAATGGAAAGAACCTTGGAATCTCCATCAAAAAGCCCCAGTTCTGGGCTTCCCTGGTGGCGCAGTGGATGAGAGTCCGCCTGCCGATGCAGGGGATGCGGGTTCGTGCCCCGGTCTGGGAAGATCCCACATGCCACGGAGCGGCTGGGCCCGTGAGCCATGGCCACGGGAGAGGCCACAACAGTGAGAGGCCGTGTACCGCAAAAAAAAAAAAAAAAAGTTGTGGAAATTTGTTTTCTGTCTTGCTATATAAGTACCTACATAATATACTCCACAAGCCTAAAATATTTACTATCTGTCCCTTTACAGAAAAATGTGTCAATGTATGCTCTAAAGGGAGGAGTGAAGTTTTCTGAGAGCGCGTAGCAGAGGAACCAGAAGTGGCTGGGCAGGGTAGGAGCCTGGGGCGAGAGAAGACTCAGTGGGCAGCTATCTTTTGTCGCAGAAATCCCTGTGAGAAGCTGCCAACAAATAAGAAGGATCTTCTCAACAGAAACGCACACACACAAAACATCCCACAGCCTCAGTATCTTCCAAGAGCTCAACAGCTCTCCGTGGACTTTTATGTGTTCAAGAACCCAAGCTAAGAATTTTCAAGGAGGAAAACAGAAGGAGGAAAGGAAGGAAGGAAGGAAGGAGGGAGGGAGGGAAGGAAGGAGGGAGGGAGGGAGGGAGGGAGGGAGGGAGGGAAGGAAAGAAACAGAGGTTGAAATTTCTATGGGTAGGGAAGGTGTGAATGGCTGAGTCTCCTTTGGCATGAACTCTCTTCCTTTTCACTCTGATACTCTTCTGCAACCCAAAGGAAATGGAAGGAATACTTAAGTGAGGCAGGAAGTGTTGTGTTGAGGCCCAAGAGTGGAATTCCTCTATAAGGATGGGGGAAGGGCAACATGAGGGCTGCTGAGAACCAGACCTCAGGAGGCCATAGCTAAATGGCTGCAGGAAGCCATAAGCTGCCCCATCCCCACTGTCCCTGAAGCTTATGCTTCTAGAGTGCCTTGGCTGAATCAACCTCCTGCCTATGCAGGCTCCAGGGACATGCTGTGCCCTGGTCCACTACCCTCAGATCCCCCAAGGGCTGAGCTGAGACCCAGCCTCCAAATGGGAAGGTTGGCAGCCCAAACCAGAGAGCAGCAGCCCCAGCTGAAGTCGACCCTGCTCGTGAGCCCCAGGCTGGAGAGATCCCAAGCAGACACGACCTTGGATGTGATCTGATCCAACCACCTCATCGTTTCTGATGCCCTTTGAAGTGTGGAGCTTGGGGGCAGACAGGCTCAATCCAACTGTCCTGGGAGACTTGTCTACATAATGGGGGTTCTGTGGCAGGGCCCACTTCCTCTCTAGCCCCACTACTGGGAGGTATTCATGGGAAAAAAAGTGGAATGGCATCCAGGCATCTTCAAGGATTAATCAAGAGGTAAGGGAGGGTCCTCCTATCTTCAGAGCTGGGATCCTGGACTGTCAGCCTGAGAGACACAAGGTATTTCAGTGCCAGCCTTGTCTCTGGGTTTTGACTTACATCACGTGAGGATTTTCCTAGATCCAAAGGGGAGGGGGACTTGTACTTTGTCGCACCAGCAGAAAATCCTCATAGTTACGTTCACCAACATCTTGCCTCTGAACCTCTGTGTCCACTCTTCTGCCCAAGATCTTAACAGAGAGGAGTTAATGTGCTGTTGTAGAATCTGTCCCCTTTGGAGTCTGAATATTAAGACTTCTCCAGAGTCCTTTAAAAGACAAATAAGACCTCTGTCCACAAAAAGAAACCCAGGAGAAAAGTGGTGCTTGGAAGGACACAAAAGTAACTTAACTTTGGTTACCTTGGGAAGTGCAACTGGCTGCCTGGGGGACAAGGAGTAAGGACCCCTTGGACCGTCTACCTTTGTACTTTTTTGTGTGTCATATTCAAGTATTATATATTTTTTTTAATGTCTGAAAAATAACAGTAAATAAAATGAAATATTTGGGGTAAGAACTTGGTTTAGCTAATTTTATGAATACTTTGGAAAAACCAAAATATAATTGGTATTAACTTAAGAAAGGGGTTCAGAGATAAGATAACCACTGACTCTGGTTAACCACTTCTCATTGATAATGTCAAGGTGATTTCTGTATCTATCACCATGCCCTGAGTTATCAGGTAGATGGCAAGTTTCTTGAGAGAAGAAAACATGCCTTTTTGTACCTCTCATGTGACCTAGCCCAGTTTCTTAAAAAGGGTACTTATTAAGAAATATTAGATACCATTCCAAAATAATTATTAAAATATGAATAAATATTCACTGGAGTATCTCTTTTGTGTAGGAGGATGGAGACAGGGGTCTGTTTCTCCCAGCCTAGAGTCCTCTTTTCTTTTGGTATTAATGGTAGGATCTAATTTTCAATAAGGACCACCAGTGGTGCCTAGAGATCAAGTGGCCAGGGTCATTCAATAGCGATTTGTCTTCTTGTCCTCCAAAACCAAGTCCAGGGCTTGAGTTCAAGCCCATGGTCCTATCATGCTTTTATTTTATATTCTTTTTCCAGAAGAAACATGTTTCGCATGCAGCAATCTTAATAAATGCAACTGGGCTCCATTTCTTGGCTTTGAGGTAATGAAAAATTAATTACCATACTTCACAAGTAATAGTTTCCACTCACAGCACTCCCTTAGAAGTAAATATATCATAAATAGTTACTATTATACCAATGGCTGGTGGATTGGGCAGCCTGTCGTCCATAAATCCTTTTTCAACAGACATGTTATTTCTTCCGGGGAACAAACAGATTTGTTTTAGATCAGAGAGTCAACCGACAGATGGCCTTTGTAAAAACACACCATTTGTAAAAATAAATTATAGTTTTACTATGGTATTCTGCTCTTGTGCATTTGTAAAATCAGTGCCCCCATTCTCTAGAATGGGTTTAAATTGTAAAGAGCAATTTCATTTAGGTGTGAGGCCACATTGCACAGATCTCCCAACACAGATGCTAAGGTCCAAAGTCTCTAGATGCATGCTGCCACTTCCCATCACAATTGTCGTAAAGAGCTCTGCCTGGAAGTATTGGGATGATCTCCCAGAGAGCTCCGGCACTGAACAGAGCAAGATACCAACTGGCACACTCCCCTTAGCTCCGGGTTCTGTTTCCATTAAACTTAATGACATTACGTGCCTTATTTTCCTAACTACAACTCGGCATAATTGGGGCTGACAATGTATTTCCCTTAAAAACCTGAAATATTTCATTTTCCTTTACAATATAGTTCATCAGTTAAATGCTAAACATTTGGTAGTTTCCTTTAAAATCCAAATCAGGCTTAACTCTGAGCCTACAGCAATCTCAGTGACTACACATCTTACAATGTACACACGTGTAACACACACACCAAATATATATTCGTTCATATGTAGATGTATATACATAGATATGCCTCTATACACACACACCCACTCATGTAAATCCCCTTTCCCAGAACCAAAGGGTCAGGACATAGTGTCAAAAAGAACATATTTGGGGAATTGCCTGGCGTTCCAGTGGTTAGGACTCGGCACTTTCACTGCTGTGGCCCGGGCAGGGAACTGAGATCCCACAAGCCGGACAGCACGGGCAAAAACAAAAATAAAGGACATATCTTGTTGTTGTTTTTAAGAATCAGAACCAGTAAAATGTTTCTAGTTAGGGGACGAAGATGTTCATTTTAGCCAGAGATACCAAGAATGGGCTTTGTTGGCACAATGATTGCCTATGTGCCCTTTCTTTAAGTATATTTATTCACTTCCATGAATTACTAAGATCTGAAAGCCACCAGTTCAGATCAAGGGAATAAATGTTTAACATTAATCATGTGCACTATTCAAAATAGAACAACAGGAAAGACTAAGCATTTTTCTAGCTAATAAAAAATTTTAAAGTCAGATTGCCTAATATTTTCCAGGCTATAAGGTATATTTAGAAGCTGTGTTTATTTCTTAGAATAGTGGGGTACTGTTGAGCTTGGTGCTTTGTGGACATTCATAACCTCAGGCTCCCAAGTTGCTATTTAGAGTTATGCCAGTTGGTGCCTTGATGGAATTAATACGCCGTCTAGAATTGCCTAACTTAACATTCAAAGAAGAGCTTAAACCAATGATTTCCATCTGTTTTTATGACACTCCCAGGGAATCTCAGGTTACTTCAAAGGAGATCAGAATTCTCAAATGAAATTAATCTGGACATATAAATCTTATACTCATATACTTATATATGTCACATATAAATATATACCTACATGACACAGTCTTCTAGAAGAGGATGAGGTCAGGAAGTTAATAGGGTAATCGCAAAGCAAGATCTCAGAAGGGGAAAATGATCACGAATTATAAGTGTTATAAACCAGATTAGAACTAATCATGAAAAATAAAAACCCACTCAATTCACACAACATCATAAATTTGGATTATGAAAAAGTAAAAAGGTTTTGGGGGGCAAAATCAAAGCTATTTTTAAAATAGATGAGTTTGTGGATGAATTACTAGTAGATCCAACAGAATATCTGGTTGCATGGCTAATTCATATTTTTTCATCTCTGAATCATGCTATATGCCTGTCTCTAAGTAAAGAAGCAGTTCATCCTGCATCTCAATAAAATGTTTATGAGACATCCTTGTCGCTAATGGAGTCAACTCACAATCAATAACGTTTATTCATAATATCATGCACACATACAGGTCAAGGGTTAAGAAAATATTTTCATTGCAATGGTAATCAACCAAACCTACTGTAATCAGCTTTCCACTGACTCCTTGAGGATGTGTATTGGGAATGGTCCAAGAGACTTTCCACCTTGTGACCAATCACAAAATTCCTTTGCTTAAAGCAAATGCACACCCCGACCACAGTAACAGTGAATTAAGAATATGAGGCTGCCACTTCCTAACTGTAGCTATGGGCAACTTTCTCACCCATTTGCTGCCTCAGTTTCTACACCTGTAAAAAGGAGAAAATAGTGCCCACCCCATAGAGTTGTTGCCAGGATTAAATGAGTTAGTAATGGTAAAGCACAACGCACACAGTAAGCATTCAGTAAGTGTAAGCTCGTATTATCAGCATTTATTATTCAGCTTGTCAGGGGCTCCCTGAGCTGGAAGCCACCGCAGAACTCAAGATGCCTGATGAACTTATAATCATGTTGACTACTTCAAATGTATTTTAACTATACAATATTATCTCAGTGTTAAATTTCTGTTCATTTGCTAAGTGTTCAATATTAAATATAGATAATTTAACTAGATCTGCATATCAGGCTGCATATCTGTCCCTTATATCTCCTGAATACCAGATTTTTTCCTACCACATAAAGGGTTTGACCAAGTGAACTCTGTGATCTCTTCTATTCCAAGAACCAGAGGATTATGAAGCTGACATTCCCTTGATTCTCTGAATTTCAACTACATCATCTATTTGAAGGAACCAACCAGTATGAAAGGGGAAAAATTCTGACTAGTAAATTTCTTAGACCCAGCCTTTCTCAGGAAGAGCATATAACAAAATGCTAGGATGAAACGAGTTACATAAAATCCACATAAAAATGACCATGAGTACCATTTTTATTGGGAAGTTACAGGGAGAATGTGAATCTAATATATATTGATGAATTATTCAACTCTATCTCAGTCAGCCTGGCTGATTGGGTCACAGGGTAGGAGGATTTTTCAAGCACTCCCAGAAGGCTCCTGAGCCCTCTTGAATGTTGGCCTGTAGGTTATTTCTGATCTAGAATGGGCATCAGAAATCTATACAAGGGAGACAGGCGCTTCCTCTAAGAAGGGGAAATCGAAACCATTATGAGATGCCCCAGGGGATCATTTAAAACCGTATAAATATATGTCTTGGGAAAAGAGGACTTCATCCTGACTAGATTGCTGACCTGGAAAGTGCCTGCAAAGACAAAGGACAGGACTTCCCTGGCGGTCCATTGGTTAAGAAGCAACGCTTCCAATGCAGGGGACGCGGGTTTAATCCCTGGTTGGGGAACTAAGATCCCACATGCTGCGCAGTAAGGCCAAAAAAAAAAAAGACAGGGCTTCCCTGGTGGCGCAGTGGTTGAGAGTCCGCCTGCCGATGCAGGCGACACGGGTTCATGCCCCGGTCCGGGAAGATCCCACATGCAGCGGAGCTGCTAGGCCCGTGAGCCATGGCCGCTGGGCCTGCGCGTCCGGAGCCTGTGCTCCGCAACAGGAGAAGCCATAACAGTAAGAGGCCCACGTACCACCAAAAAAAAAAAAAAAAAAGACAAAGAACAGTGAGGTCATACACAGAGAGGGTAAAAAGAGTAGGAAGGCGAGTGAAGGAAGTCCCAATGAATGGAGACCTTTGGTCCTAGGAGACTTTGAGAAGCCGTATGAGATTTAAACAGAGAGGTTTATTTGTACCTTTATCCATAATCTTTTGGGAAGTCAACTGATTGCTCAGAAAACACTTTGACATGCACCCAGTCTAATGCGCCATCTACTAATTCCACCAACAGCCCTGATTAACTAGTATAAATCCAGAGGGGAGTGGACTTAGTCTATTGGAAGCTTTTAGTCACCCCAAGTTTCCCCATTGCCTAAACATTTATAAGTTTATAGGTGTAAGTACACATAATATTGCCAAATGGAAGAGGCTCTGAAATGCGTCTATTTGGCCAATGCTGGAGAACTGTGTTTTCCTGTGGGTTTCTCTTTTGTGAAGACATCAAAAATTTGCCTCTCCTTTTGTTAGTCCTTTGACTTACTGAGCAGGAGATCAGAGGAAGCATGGATGGCCCATACCAAGTTAGCATTTCCCGCTGAAATAAACAAATTCCTTTGACTCACCCGCCCCCCAAGCCATGAAGCCCTGGCCAACATCTAGAGTTACAAAGGACAGCACTGGCTTCCAGTAGAACAGAGCAACTACTAACCCCATTTTCACACCTGATATTGTCCACCACACCCCTGTAAAAATATTTTTTTCCAGAAACTAATAGAAATCCTTAAAAGAATAGCTTCGTGCTAGTCTTAATACCCGCTGAGATTACAAACTAACACACTGTAAAGCAACTGAATTAAAAATTAGGTCCATGCACAGTCTTACCCATGAAAACAAACATCTGCTACTCCAAAGAATATACAACGCTGGATTCTGTCTTAATTTATAAAAAGCTAAGATGAAGGCATGGATATAAATTCTCAGTTGTCGTGGCTATGGCCACCCTATGCTATGCTATCGTCCCAGTGGTGGACACAGTCGTTAATGTATTTATTATTATTTAGGGACACGAGACCATCGAAGGTGGCATTTTTTCCCTTTCACCTTCTAAGGCTCTCCCTAGAACTGCCGGATGAACGCCCACGCCGCCTTCTTCCACCAAAGGTGGATCCTGCTAACAGGAGACTCTGGATCGTGACCATAGCGCCTCTGTCCCCAGCTCTGGGGAAAGCCTCATCGTAGCAAGTGGCCCTCAGCGCACCCAGCGGATCCGCCAGCGACGCGGAGGCCGCGCGGTTTCATCATTAATGCTCCTGAAGGACAATAGCTCATCAAGCCCCACCGAAAGCCCAGGACCCGTCGCGGAGCCTGGGCTGGCGGGGGATGAGGCTGAGCGACTCCTCCTAGAGGTGGTTATGTGGAGAAGGAGCAATCCCTTCTCCCTCCTCCTCCTCCCCCCGCTACTATCCGCGGCCCGGAGAACTGCCGCTTGCCGCCATTGACACGCACAGATAGAACCCAAAGAAAGGCAAAGAGTCCTGCCCGGCGCCGGCGCCGCGCGGGCCGAACCTGCGCCCTGGGAGCGGCGCGCGGAGGGCACCGGGCGCCCGGAGCAGGCGGCACAGCACCAGGTGAGCCCGCCATGGCGGTGGCATTATTGTTCAGGGGGCTTCGGGGTCTGGAAACAAAACGCGCCTCGGGGGCAGTGCAGGGGCTGGAGAGAACCCCTGCCCCTCCTCACCGCCCAGCCCCTGCGGGCGCTCCCCAGACAGCCGACCCTCCCCGCAAAAAAAAAAAGAAAGAAAAGAAAGAAAGACAAATTAATAAATCAAGCTGCCCAACTTGCCTCCTCAAGAAATAAAGGGGGGGGCGTTTGCTAAAGAAGCGGTAAAATTCCTGTGGCCGGCGAGGAGCCGGGGGCATCTTGGGCGTTGAGGGAGGGAGGAGGGATGCGGGGTCTAGGCGCGAGCCCCGGGCGAGGCTGTCCCGAGGGAGCGAAGGGCTCCTGGAGATGCGGCGTTGGGGGCGCAGAGGGGGAGAAGGGAGGCGCCCGGCCGCCGAGGGGGACTGGTCCGGGGCGGTGGTCTGCGCAGGGGCCGAGAGAGCCCGGGCAAGGCCGCTCTGGGGGCCTCAGTGGGTGCCCAGGTCGGGTGCCGGCTGCTCCGGGCTGACAATGGAAGGGGCGCGGAGGCGCCGGTAGGAGGGAAGGGACCGGGGTCCGGGGGTGGGCCGCGCCGGAGAAGGTCAGGCCGGGGACGCGGGCGGCGGAGGCGTGGGTCGGGGGCTGCTGCGCGGAGAGCGGGGCGCCGCGGGTGGCTGTGAGTCCCCGGCCGGCGCGGAGGAGGGTTCGGGGCCGGGCACTCCCCTCTGGTTCCCTTTCCGGGGCGCCCGGTGCCGACGCGCGCAGAGCTTTCCCGGGGAAATGGCGGCCCCTCCGCCGCTCGTTTGGGCAGTCCCGGGTTCCCGCTTTGCGCGGGAAAGAATAGTAATAATAATCGAAGGGGGAGGAATAAAAGTAAAGAGGCTGCGACGCAGGAAAAGGCTGCGCCGGCCGCCAGATGCGGGGCGAATCGCGTGCGGGGCGCAGCGGGCGGGGACCAGGCATGCTTCCCCGGGCGCCTAGCCCGCTCTCCGGGAGCACCCTAGTTCCAGCCTCGCCCGCCTCCTTAATCGCGCCCACGGGGGTCTTTCCCCGCCATTCCTCCTGGGGGCGCCCTCTGCTCCTGCCCCCTTTGTTCCACACAACAGTGGCACTGAGACCCCAAAGGGCCAAACGCGCTGCCTCCTCCAGTAGTCTCCAGACGCTGATTGTTCCTGGCCAAAAATGGGCCACAGCGGGCTTGATTTAGGCCCGGTCACTGCTGGGTTTGTTGGCAACGGAGGGAGAAGGGATGAAAGGGGCGAAAAGAGATGAGCCGAGAAATCAAACCGCGGGTTCGTGTCTGGTTAAGGGAGTGCAGCGGGGACCACAGCCCCGAGGCCCTGATGGTAAAGTAAGGGCAGTTTGGGTTTTCCAACGGTGCCAATGAACTGAGGTGTATCAGTCCAGCCTCAGGGGGCCATTCCCCAATTGGGCCATCAAGGCAAACGGTTTCCTCACTTCTCATTTGTTTGTGTCGAAATGCGATTGTACCCTCACTGGGCTGCGCAGTTGCTATTGAAATGGTTCAGTAGGTGAGAGAAAAAGAAACATTATTAAGAGCGAACATGTGTCTTCCTTTATGTTTCTTATTTAGGAGCAGTTCTTTTGTGAAACACAAACCAAGCTACACGTAATTCTCAATTCTTATTTAGCTGAAAGTTCTCTCTTACCCCTTTGGAAAACTCTTATTTTCAAATAAATGTTCAGAGCGCCAAGATTTGGAACTACGCTCGTGCATTTTTAGAATTACCCAAGATTATCATATAAATAAATATAGGCCTGGATCTCTTGAATCACGTAATTCACACCTTTAAAACCCCTATTTCCTGTATCCAAATTTCCTTATGCCCAGTTCTTCACTCCAGTTTCTCCTACCCTGTCACAGTTCCTCCTCACCTGGATCCATTTATTGCCATGCTTTAGACATTATTAATGGTTTCCTCTATTTCAAAACTCTATAAAAGAATTTACCTTCTTAGATCCAGAATGTTCCAAAGATTGTGACCCTTCTCCTTCACCATTCCATCTTCTGTCTAGTTCCCAGGGATTCTGAGGCGCCTTTGGTCTGCTGTTTCCCAGTGGGTGGGACGCGCTGCTAGCTATTGTCTGAGATAACCAGGTCTGTTTTCACTACCCCCTGCCAGCAAGGCAGGAGAGAATCCTGTCTTAGGCAACTCTAAATGAAAGATATCTGTAACTTGTTCAGCGTGAGGAATGTGCAAAAGAATCAACCAACTTTCTTAGAATGTTTTTCATTCTCAAAGTTAGATGCTGTCTTGGTAAATGCTTCTGAAAAGTGTGTACTGCCCAGAGATGAACGAAAAACGTATGGTTAGAGATCATTCAACAGGTGTTTATGGAGCACCAATTTTTAAACCCCTCTGGATGGGGGAAGAAATGCAAATATGAGGAGATCATGGGCCCTGCTCTCAGAGAGCTTACACCCCCAAACCTAGGAAATAAAATATATAGGAAGGTAAAAGAAGGGGAAAAGTGATTAAGATTGGCAAGCTAGTGGGAAAACGGGTTCTTTTATATACTGCTGACAGGCGTGTAAATTAATATAGCCAACTTGGAGGGCAGTTTGGCACTGTTAAAATTAATAATGTGCACATTCTGTGTGACCCAGCAATTCCATTTCTTGATATGTACCCTAGAGAAGCAGGCAGGCGTGTACACAGATTATGTGATTCCCTTCCATGGCAGAGTTTCGGTAATTCTGACATTGTAAACAACCCTCATGGCCATCGATAGAGAATGGCTAAATAAACTCTGGTACATCTTCTGGAAAATTAGGAAGCAGTTAAAAAGAATGAAGTAAGTCTATATATTACTAAGACAGAAAGGTCACCGAGATGCATTATTAATGAAAAAAGCAAATTACCGAACAATATATATTGAATGGTACCATTTTTGTAAAAACAAAATAAAACTATGAATTTCTATAAGTAAAAATGGATAGGAGAGGTGTAGAACAAGACACCCGCTAAAAGAAACAAGAATTAGATGCATCGTGGAGGACTTTAATTATATTAATCATACCCATCCATAACCGTTGTTATAATATTTGAAATTTTACAACTTGGATTAATTTATATGTTGCTTGGATAACTAAACACAATTACTTTACAAGTGATTGATAATGTGTAATAAAAGCCATAATTAAAATGCTATGACAGTTTTTAAAGGAAGAAGAGAATTCTAAGCTGGATGGGAAGGCTTGGGCGAGGCTTCACAGGGAATGTAGCAGGATTTGGAGGGAAAGGGGAAGAGGAGACAAGGCAGGCAGAAGGAAGCCTGATGCAGACACCGGGCTCTAGCTAGCACCTCCTCTTTGCTCAGCACGGTGATGTGCGTTCCCTCGAGTCCTGGCCTGCCCTGCCCAGGTTCAGGCTGGGGAGTGAACTAAATGAACGGGTCACAATTGCTTTCATCACTATGATTCTATGAATATCTTAAGTTACGTTTAGAAGGAAAAAATGAGGACATGAGTTCTAACAATGGTATCGGATGGTGGCATTTTAAAAAAGAATGTAGTGGAAACATGAGGACGGGGGATTGGTTTTCCCCTAGATGCACAATGGTATGAATATTGGGAATTAGGTTGGGGGAAAAAGTGTTTGAGAAGATAATTCATTCCCCCCACCCCAAATGCTACAGAAGGAACTCCAAAGTACTTTCAAAACAAATATTTAAGGTTGGTTTCACTTATTCATTTACTCATTTAAGGAATATTTTTTGAATGTCAAATGTGTACATAATACTATGCTAGGTGCCAGTGGGGATGAAACATACAACAAAGTATAAGAGAAAACAGCCCCAGACCCGGGTTCCAGAAGTGGGGGTGAGGGGACTGGGTCTGGTCTCACCCAGTCCCCATGTAGCCATGGACAAGTCGTTCAATGATCACAACCCCTCACTTTTATTGTGGCTAAAATTGGGCAGGAGTGGTCTAAATGACTGATCACTCAGGTCCTTTTCAGTCTTAGATTTTGTGAAATCCTGTGGGTCTAACATTGCGATAATTGTGGGTTCCCAGGCGGATGGAGGGTGGGGAATATGGGATTAGAACAAGAGGGGCCCAAAGTGCCCAGCCTTGGGAAAAACAAAAGTATTTGCTGTAGAGTATGTGGCTCTTAGCGTTTTCCCAGGACTATTTCTTTTCCACCCCTTTACATTGCCTCCTAAGACCAATGAGAGAAGCAGAAAGACAACACTGAGTTTTAAGCCACATGTTATACACAAATCCAGCACTATAGTATTATAATAGTCACTTTTGAATTAAAATGTTAGCCTGCATTCTGTGAAAATAGTCTCAAAACTTTCTTTTGTGGAAATAAGTCATAGTAGCTAATGTTTACTAAATGCCTTACTGCTTGCCAGGTACTGTTCCAAGCCCTTCAAAGGTATCAACGCTTATCATTCTTACGACAGCCCTATAGGTAGGCATGGTTGTTATACCCATCTTACAGAAGCGAAGAGAGAGGTTAAAATGTGCCCAAGGTCACCACACAACTGGTGGGTGGTAGATTTAGGACTCCCGCCCGGGCAGCCTCACTCCACGGCCCCACATCCTCACGTGCATGTGGCGGCACAGGAGGTGCTGGCGTTCCAGTGGTCCTCAGATTATGTTCATTTTAACATTAGTGTGTGCAGATTTTCTTTTTAAACTCCTGTCTGCATCACTATTTTACCAATGTCAATAAAGGATAAAGAGCATCAGATTGAGCCACATCACACTGTACTTTAAACGGTCTTGTCACAAAGTATTAAATAAGATAAATTGCGTGGTTTCTCTGAAGCCTTTATTGTTCATTTATCCACCTCACCATCCATCATACTTTGCCCAATTTATCTTGACTGGCATTGCCAATTTGGACTTGGAATGGAGTAAGTCATTCAAGTCAAACTTCCCATGCTTTGACAGAACATGTGTGGAAACAGGCGTACGACCACCAGCCTCGCACAGGGACGTTTATTTCAGCTGATTCTGTGATGCCACAAGAATAAGCTACAGTGACCGTATTGTTTAGGTCAGAATTGCAATACATGGTCTGACCAAAGGTTTGGAGATCGTTTCTGGATATGAGAGGTAGTCCTGATGATATAGTTTCGATGCCTAAATGTGGGTTATTTCCATGACTACAGGACAAAAATATAATAAAATGAAGTCAAACTTTTCCAGGAAATCCCAGGCCCTGTGTTCACTGGCCTGGCAGCAGTAATGGTTCATACACAGAACTGCGTAACTTGTATTTTTGCTGCCTTCACTGCTCAATTAAACCATTACAGTAAATAGTGGTGGTAGACTACGAAAAGGTAAATTCCAATAGCTCATACCATACACAACATAAACTTTCAGATCAGACAATAATTCACTGGGTTCCCCACCAGAGTGCTAAACTTTCAAATTGACCAGTTTTCCAGAATTTCAATGAGGTGGTCATCATTGCCCCCTTGCTTCTAAACTGGATTTTCACCTCTGCTGTTCTCTAGTAAACAATGTCGATCATTGTCTTGGGGTGGAGAAGAGGTAGGCCATAAACAAAGTAAAGCAGTTTTTCAGGCCCACTTTTTCTTTTCTGTTGTTATCATGGGTGATGAAATAGTGACTTTGAAGGAAAGATCACCGGCATGTGATTTAATTCTACCTGATTGTTCCATCTCTATGAACGAAGTAACAGATGGAGGGTCGGGGCTCAGAAGGAGTGACATTTTGAGCATCTTCCTAGAGTAGCAGCAACTTTCAGGTCAGAAGGGACCTCAGAGGTCAGCTGGTGCTATGGTTCTCCAGTGGAGCGCCACAGGGCCCAGAGGCCCAAAGCAGGAAAGGGTGGGGACCAAGCCATCAAGCTTCCCAGGCCTTCCCCACTCCAACCAGCATAACTCCCCCTCCTTCTGTGTGTTATACATATTAGAGCTTCTGAAAGGCTTTGTTTGAGCAAAAGGAAGGTTCTGAAAAGTCAGCTGATTTGCCTAAGGGCCGCAGCTGGTCGATGCAGAACTGTGTCCCCCCCTCCTCCGTCCACTGTACCTTCCATTCTCCCACCATGATGCACCCTACAGAGGCTGGCCGTCGCCCTTACCTGGTGCAGGTGATACAACATGCACCTTCACAGCTCTGACCAGGGAGCAACACTGCCTGTCACCGTCACAGAACACTGCAACTGAAGCAACGGCCCCCCAGCCACTGGTCCCCGCAGTGCAGCCACTGCCTTAGCACTGACAGTAAGGAAAACAGGGTGGGGAGGGACAGGCAGGGGGAGGGATGGAGGAAGAGCAGTTCCGGGGCAGCTGCCTCTGCTCAGCACACAGTCTGCTCTAGTTGTGGGTTTGAGAGCCCACAACTGGCCCAGCAGTCATGGATGTCTCTGGGAGCCCCTGGTAGGTCAGGCAGCACCAGGGGCTGCAGCCCACCCACCGACTGGTACTGGTCCACTCACCCACTGCCAAAGGGAGCTGCCACATCCCCTCGCTCTCCCTGAGCCTCTCATCTTGGTTCAAAGCTAGTCCCCTGCTCAGGGCAGCAAGATAGATCACTGTAAAACAATACACCTCACTATTAAGTTGAAACTATTAGATTTTGAGGAAACAGGATAGCTTGTCCACTGTTCCGATTTGTTAATTCTCAAAAGAGCAAAAAGACGAAAGCCGGCTGGACCCAGTGAACAGTTTTGTTTTTATTATGTTTTCTGTGAATAGATAGATTCAGGAAGGCAAACCGGTTCATTTTCTTCTGGGGTGCGTTGCTAACTCAGAATCAAAGAGAGCTCAAAGTATTTTTATTCATTTATATTCATTTCTCATCCAACCAGTACCATAGGTGGCCAAATATATTTATATTAGAAAATAACATAAGGCTAATAACAAAGGAGCAAAAACAAAAACAAAGCAAAACAAAACTTAGCTCTGGTTCAACAAAGACAAAACGTCTTAAAAAGTCAGCATGTACTGCAGTAGCAGCAGATATCCTAAATCTACTCCACGTCTGCTGCATCCCGCGCTCTGCTCCCCACGCCTTCTAGAGTGCCCCAGATGGCCACATATCCTCTGACTCTGAATTATAAAGAATGTGCCGGCAGTTGAGTTTCCCGCCAGATCATTCCAGGACAGGACTTGAAATGCTTTTTTAAAAGGGAATGATTTGTAATCCAATAGTATAATTTAAATAAATTGAGTTAACGCTTGGTTCTAATGTTCATGGTTGGTTAACTTGATTAATTTGATCCGAGTGTCATTTCAATGAAATTGCATTTGATACAGCTCTTACGTTATAAATTGTTAATGTGCTTTAACATATACGACAATAAGATTATTGACTCTTCTCATTCACTTAAAGGTGGCCATGGAAGAAAATGATTTGGAAAATATTACTTGTGCAATAATGATTTGCCCTTGGAGTTCATAAATAGAAGTGTAATAGAGCAAGTGATTTAGCTGGGACTACTGAAAATGGTTTTCACAGCTACAGAATAATACTAATAAACTTCTATTATTTTAATACAGTATTAAGGGTAACACACCAAAATATGTTAGAATTTTATCAGGTATGAGGCTAAGAGACTTTTTTCATACCCTTTAAAAATATATTTCTAAAAAATATATATATATATATATTTCTACATATAGTTAATATAATTATATTGAATTCCCTTATGTCCTACCTAGTTTTATTTCATCTCATTTTATTCTCCCAAAGGATAGTTTTGAACTGACAATGTAAAGATGCTTACTGCAGAACTACTTTGTTTTTTCATAAATATTTACAATATAAAATATTCTGAAGCATAATACTACAGATTAGGGAAGTATCATGGGAACTAAAAATGAATAAATTGAATAAATTTCAGCAATTTTAAAACGAATCCATTAGGGGGTGACACTATGAATTTCATGTTTTTGAACCTTACAGAAAACGTTTAAAGTTTTTTTAATTCATTTCCATCATTAAAAAGCTATAAGACCTCTTAGTTTTAGATTTAAAATAATGTATATATGAAAGCATTTTGATTTATATACTTCTAAAGGGAATGATCTCAAAAGAGTATATGTATACATATAGCTGATTCTCTTTGTTGTACAGCAGGAACTAACACAACTATGTAAAGCAATTATACTCCAATTAAAAAATAAATAAAATAAGCTGTTTTGAAATTCTAGATCCTTTGTCACGGTGGTTCATCAGCCCAACCAAACTTCACCTGTGATACACTGGCCTATAATTAAATCTCAAGTGTTGACCGCTCTCTCTTTTTAAAAGACACTTTGCAAAAGCTTGGCAGCAGAAAAACTGGTCATTTAAATCAGGATTGCTGGCGGCTGCTAATGGACCATCTTGCCAGTTGGCTACTCTGCCTTGTTCCTCTTCAGTTTGCATATAATAAAAACTTCAAGAAGTTGTTTGAGGCATAAAAAGTAGTTTACTCTTTATCAGCTGTTTATGCTTGAGTAAGAACTTATTTAAATTAAAGGAAGATAGTGGTCTAAAGAAACCAGATTATTTTGTCTTTTCATGAAGGCAATCAGTGTATTAAGTTTGCTGTTTCTCACCAAGAGCACTTCATTGAATAAGGGCAAATGCTTAGGATGTTGCCTTTCTTTCTTCTTCTCCCATCTGGGATTACAGTGTAGTTTTAAATATTGTTTATAGGAATCCCATATGCTATAATTATGCAAATACAGACACACTGAGGGTCTGATTTTATTAGTGAGTCTTATACGGTCTCTTGATATGAAATTTTATATTTCTCAATTATCTCAGGACCAGTTAGTTTCCAGTGACTCACCTGGTGATGAAAGGAATCTAAATTTTTCAGTATGACACTCTTACTCAATTACAAAACACCTGAACTTTTCCTTTTACTAGTGTACTTTGCTAGGCTAATTCCCAAATGATGTTTTTTAAGATGTTAAATTAAAGTCACACTTTTGGTTTCCAGTTCTAAATGACGGACTCTGAGCACATGAGCTTTCCTTCTCTAGAGCCCACAGAAATAATGGTAAAAACTTAAAAAGAAAATAAACACTTCACAACAAAGGGGCAGAGGGGCTGGTGACGGTCATCAGCAAATGGGAGATTTTAGCAAATTTCAGCAAATTTCTTTCTATGACTGAAAGTACATAGGAACATGTGGATGGCATCACAGGAAGAGCCACAGCTAAGAATAAAAGCAGGAGGGAGCTGCCCTGAAGGTGGGCAGGATGAAAAATGGGGAGTCATTGAAGGTCTGTCTCCACAACAGCCAGGTGAATTGGCCTCTCTCCCTCCCCTACTCCTAGTAGAGCTTCTGCAAATCTAGCATTTAACCTCCAAACTAATTATCTGAGGTTTCTTCTCTAAAGAAATTGAACAACTACAGGGCAGGTCTAGAATTTGGAGGATGGGTATGGCTCTACCAAGTAAAATTCCCTCATTCTGGCATTTGAGGGCTCTCAGTTCCTAACCAGGGACCCTAAGGTGATGCCTGCTAATTGGCATGCCCTGCACATGTACCCAGAGGTCCGAAACAGGAACCATGCCTACCAAACAGTATCTGAGGAAAGATTTTCTATCCCATCTGCCTGTAATAAGCAACCTTGTCTTTCATTCTTAAATATGAACGCATGACCAAAGATCACCAGACATGTAAGAAAAGCCAACATGAAAAAGATGAAAATAAATAAATAGGACAACTGACTGGATAAAATAATTTAGAGAAAGTAGATGATGTAAACACATCCCAACTAGTTTCAGAGAGATTGGAAGACATGGTGCATTCATAAAAGAACAGGATGGTATGAAAAAAAAAAAAACATCAGAGAACAAGAACGTTCGGAAATTAACAATATGATTACCAAAATAAAAATTAAAAAGACTGAGAAACGGAAGGAAAAGATTAAGGGACTTGTAACTTCCCTGGCGGTCCAGTGGTTGAGACTTCGCCTTCCAGTGCAGGGGGTGCGGGTTCGATCCCTGGTCAGGGAGCTAAGATCCCACATGCCTTGCGCCAAAAAAATCAAAACATTAAAAAAACAAACAAACCCAGAAGCAATATTGTAACAGATGCAATAAAGACTTTAAAAATGGTCCATATCAAAAAAAAATCCTTAAAAAAAGGGTTAAGAGACTGGGAGGAGCAATCTAGGAGGTCCAAGACCTGGTTTACAGGCATCCCACTAAGAGACAAGTAAAGGGAGAAGTGGGAGAAATAAAGAGATGGGAAGAAATAATCAAATATATGACAGAAAAAAAATTCCAGGAGTTATGAATAGTCTTCAAATTGAACAGGCTTATCATCAAGTGCTGACACCTAGATACATCCTTGTGAAATTTTAGAACATACAGAGAAAATTTTAAAGCTTGGGGGATGGGGGCTACCAAACTTCTCTGTAACACCGGATGCCAAAAATGTTGGATCAATGGCTTCAAAACGTTGAAGCAAAATGATTTTGATGCTAGCAATTTTGATGCTAGAAACTCTACCAAATAATAATCCAAAGATCATTCAATAAAGACAATTCCATTTGTGTAAGAAAACAAAATTTACTTCTCAGTACTGTCTCTGAAGAGATACCTGAGGCAGATAAAAGGAAAACAAGGGAGAAAGCCAAGAACGAAGAAGCCAAGGCATCAGGGATGAGCTGGGAAAGATGACCACTGGGTAAAAGAACCATTCCAAACTGGAGCCCAGCTCAGAGGGCTTCAGGAACAAAGTCTCTGGGAAAAAAGTGCCCCCTGCAAAGAGCAGTGTGACTGAGAAGCTGGGTGACTTTTAGAATATGGTAAAGGCACATTTCTCTTTCGTCAACAAGAACAGAGAAGAAGTACAGTCAACCCTCATTATTCACAGATTCCATATTTGCGAACTTGCCTACTCACTGAAATTTATTTGTAACCCAAAATCAATACTCATGGCGCTTTTGTGGTCTTTCAAAGACAGGCACAGAGCAGAAAAAACCGACTCATCCACTGCACACCTTACCCGCTGAGGTCAAACAAGGCCACACTCTACCTTCCTGTTTCATCTCCCACCCTGCATACGAGGGTCTTTTTCATGGTCTATTTAGTGCCACGTTTTTCACATTTTTGTGCTTTCTGTTAGTGATTTCACTGTATAAAATGGCCTCCACGTGTAGTCTTGAACTGCTGTCTAGTGTTCCTAAGCGCAAGGAGGCTGAGCTGTGCCTTATGTAGAAAATATGTGTGTTAGATAAGCTGTATTCAAGCAAGAGTTATTGTGCTGCTGGCCGTGAGTTCAATGTTAATGAATCAACAATTCATATTAAATAAGGTGTCGTTAAAAGAAACATACATCAAACAAGGTTTTGTACTGATCCGTTGATGAAAAAGTTGTGATCAGGGGCTGACAGCAACCTAACCCTGTTTCCCCAGGAACAATTGTTCACTACTTACTAATTTAGTGTCCTGCCTACTTTATAGAACAGAACTACTGCACATAACAAGGATCGATTGTAGTTACATGCATACCTCATTTTACTGCACTTCACAGGTATTGCTTTTTTTTTACAAATTGAAGGTTTGTGGCACCCCTGCCTTGAGCAGGTCTACCAGTGCATTTTCCCAACAGCATTTGCTCACTTCATGTCTCTGTGTCACATTCTGGTAATTCTCACAGTATCTCAGACTTTTTCATTATTATATTTGTTATAGTGATCTGTGATCAGTTGGTCTTTGATGTTACTATTTTAGTTGTTTTGGCATTTTTTTAGCATGCTAAAGTATTTTTTAATTAAGGTATGTACACTGTTTTTTTAGACACACTGCTATTGCATGCTTAATAGACCACAGTATAGTGAAAACATAACTTTCATATGTGCGGGAAACCAAAAAACTGATGTGGCTCACTTTATTGGGGTGTCCTAGAGCTGCACCCACAGTATCTCCGAGGTACGCCCGTAGTAACTTGGGCGCGTGGGGGAGGCTTTACGAGAAGACATGATCCAAATGTGAAGCCAAGTAAAATGTGGAATGACGTTGAACAACATGTTTTCAGAACCAAGAGACTCCACTTCTTGATACTAAGTCACAAGGGTCCTAGTGTTGGACCACAGAAATGTGAAGCTAACATCCCACTTGATTCTGAAGGGAACAAGAGTTACAGAGTCTTCATCATATAAATGCTGTTCATTGGCATTTAACTTTCAAAATTATACCTACGGACAAAACGCAGGAGATTTCGTTATGTGATTACAGAGCAAAATAGAAATGTGATAAATCGGGATAGTGGAAAGTACAGAAGACAGAGGTGGAAGTACGGAGGTAAAGACAGGAGGAGAGGACCAGGGAAAGATTGGGGCCGATACATCCTCATTTTACATGACAGTGGCTTAGGACACAGTCCCTAAAGTTGGTGGAATTGGAAATGGAGATTGAAGTGTATTATTTAAAGTTTTGGGAATTCCCTGGTGGTCCAGTGGTTAGGACTCCGTGCTTTCACTGCCGGGGCCCGGGTTCAATCCCTGGTCAGGGAACTAAGATCCCGCAAGCTGTGCGGCACGGCCAAAAATGTATAGATAGATAAATAAATGAATAAAAATACAGTTTTCAAGGCAATCAATGGAGGAAATAAAGTTCTTTACCCTTTTTGCTTTGTTTTACTGTGTGCAAGTATTAGATTTAAAGATAAATTCAGAATTTTAAATAACTTCTTTAACTTTCTTGTTTTCCTCGCTTTAGGGTGGCCCTGAGCAAGTCATAATTATGTTTCAGCTTGTACAGATTCACAGAGAACTTAGGGTCTCAGCCATTTTTTCACAGAGCCCTTAAGCCAGAAGAAATGCTTTCCATTCCATTTATTAAGTGGTTTGGTCTCAACAACCTAATAAGTATTTCTGTCCTGACAATTTAGTAGCTCTTTGAAAAAATAATAACACATGAATTAGAAAAACAAAGAACATTTGCATCCTGTTCTTAAATAACCATGAATTACAAAGAGGGTGTGTACACCTGTTGGACATTACACGACTTCTCACACCTTGGAATCAGATTGGACACGGCCACTCTCATTTTCTGTTCCACACTGATTTTCACCCAGCACTTGCTTTTAATCACAACAGCCAAAATTTCAGCTTTGCAAAAGATATGGCATCACCAAAAAGAAAATAGCACACACACACACACACACACAAAAGATGGTACAATCTACCCTGAACCTCTGGTGGAACCATAATGAACTAGTAGTTGTGGAGGCCAACAGAGGTTGACTATCACTGTATTTCACTTGAAAGCTTAAACATTAGCTGTTGTGGGACTTCCCTGGTGGCGCAGTGGTTAAGAATCCGCCTACCAGTGCAGGGGACACAGGTTCGAGCCCTGGTCTGGGAAGATCCCACATGCCGCGGAGCAACTAAGCCCATGCACCACAACTACTGAGCCTGCGCTCTAGAGCCCGTGGGCCACAACTACTGAAGCCCGCGTGCCACAACTACTGAGCCTGCATGCCTAGAGCCCGTGCTCTACAACAAGAGAAGCCACCGCAATGAGAAGCCTGTGCTCTACAACAAGAGAAGCCACCGCAACAAGAAGCCCACACAAGGCAACCAAGAGTAGCCCCCGCTCGCCGCAACTAGAGAAAGCCCGCGCACAGCAACCAAGACACAACGCAGCCAAAAATAAATTAATTAATTAATTAAAAAAACAAACAAAAAACCATTAGCTATTGTGTCCCGGGGTCCCTTGGCACACAGTTTGGAACCCATGGCTCTAGCATCTGTTTAAAACTTTACTATAAGCTGTCATGCAAGTTCACTGGAAAACATTTGAGGACAGAGGCCATGTATATTCCACAACATCTAATGTCATTTCTTGTTCAATAATAAATGCTCCATAAATACTGTCTTTCATGGAATCTCTGATGTCACAGATTGCAAGATGCATACTGATTTCTAGAGACAGTAAAATGTTTTTTTAAAAAGGCACATCATAAAATCAATGAAATAACAATAGTTATTTAAATAGGCTAGTGCGAGCTTATCGTCCATGTCTGGGTTAGTGCCGCAATTTAATATTTACCCTTGTGATACCTGTAAAATCTAACTCACTGGTGTTCTTACGGGCTTAAAACCCAAACATAAACACAAATCCTAAAACAACAGAGTCCCATACTTCCCCAGCACACAGAAAACCAGTGGTGTTCTACCAACTGCCATGCTCCTGGAGGTGAAAGGAGTAAGCAGGCAACACTGCATTCTCCTTGCTTCTTCCCTGAGTTTTATTCTCCTGCCCCACCCCCCAACTTAACATGCTTAAAACTCTTCTGTTCACTTAGAGAGTAATTATGAGACTTTATACGGTGGTCATACCTTGGTCTTTCAGATGTGGAAGGACAGGTATGATGCGGATCTAGGTGGTGTCTGGTCTGCTTCCCAGTTCCTCTCACATCCTCCACGTAGTGTGTATAACCACTGGAAGAGCTGCATCCAGCCATATTCTTTCTTCGAACCTATAAACAAACATCATGTACTATAGTCCTTAAGCTCTGCTTAATTAGAACAAAACTTGTTTTCGAGCAGAAGGTAAATAAATGTAAACATTTAAGTATTAGTCTGATGGAAACAGATTTCACATCGCAATAGTTCTCTTTCGAGGAGTGGCCCTCCACTGAGATTCAGATTCACAGGAAGTAGATAAAAACGCATTCAAGTTTTTAAACTCCTGACTTCCCAAGACTGCATAGAGTCAGGGGAGGCCTAGAAAAGAAGGAAGTTAGCGGTTATCACTTCTCACCACTGCAGGCAGAGTCCAGCGCAGGCTGGGGGGCTGGGGGATTTAGAAAGTAGGGTCTTCTCTCTAGTGGGCCAAGGAGGCTCAACACTTCCTTCCATCTGTGGGTTCCGGCAGGTATGACCTGTCAGCTCCTCTCTACTTGCCCTAAGGATTCCTGGAGGTAGTCTGATTCTTACAGTGTGCAGGGGCCTCCCAGCCCTCGGGGCCAGGAATTAGGCATCTGGCTGCTTAAGCTCAGCGTGATGTCTGAAAATGTTACCAGAGGGGGACCCTTTCCAGGGCCCTAAAAGTGGGTTCGTGTCTAACCCTCAGAAATGAATTGTCCGAGGAGACACACCTACTGACAGAACAAAAGGCTTTATTGGAAAGGGGCGCCTGGTCAGAGAGCAGCAGGGTAAGGGAACCCAGGAGAAACGCTCTGCCACGTGGCTCGCCGTCTCAGGGTTTATGATGGTGGTGGAGTTCGTTTTCTGGGTTGTCTCTGGCCAATCATTTTGTTTGTGCCCATACTTGATCTGACTCAGGGTCCTCCCTGGTGGCACTTGCATCTCCCAGCAAAGATGGATTCCAGCGTGAGGGTTCCTGGGAGGCTGGCAGGACATATCGTGCTCCTTATCAGGACCTTCTGTTATGAGACAACTCATGCAAGCGGTTATTACCGTGCCTGGCCAGGGTGAGTGGTTTTGGTTACTGGTTCCCTATCGAAAAGATGGGTCCCCAGACACAAAGAGCTCTCTAGTCCTATTGAAGCACATGCAACGGTCAATCTCACATTTAGATTCAAATGGCGCTGCATCCCCAGCTCTAAGGCCCTAACCTAGAGGAAAGTCTGGAAGCCAAAGAAGGAAAGTCTCGTTACAAAGTGCTGTGTTTGGGGTGATCCCTACATTTTATAATAGTCAGCTCGTATGTTTCTATTTGATCTAACCCTGACTTTCCTTTCCTTTCCTATTTTATCTTCATGAATGTGTTAGGCATCAATGCCCTACAGTCCCGTTTTTCTTCTACTGCCAGTCCTTATTTCCAAATTTTAGGGCAATTCGTGACTCCACTTGACTGATACTGGGAAAGTCCCTGGGTGGCTTTATCCTGCACACCTAGTCATTCCCTGTCTGTTTTCATTTGAGAAAAATGTACTGGGGGGTGGGGGGGATGAAGGGGTCCTGCTTTGTGGTGTTTGTGCTCCGTGCATTTTTCTCTCTGTAGGAGAGATTATGACCATCCAGCACATCGTACGGTATCCACAGAGCATGTCCATCCTGTGATGGGCTTTTCAGGTGGTTTCCTCAGCAACCAGACCTACTAATCCTCCCCTCCCCCCACTTATCAGTAACTAATAATCAGTTTAGTGGAGTCACCAATACTAACACATCTTTATGCACCTGCACAGGCTCTTAACTCTTCAGATATCATTTCTTAAAGAGACTGAGCTTCTTTTCCAGAACCATTTGAAAGTGCAGTTCTGAAGACTGGAATGTTTAAGACCAGAGGGGCCTTCAGGATCAATCAGTCACCTCCCTGATTTACAGATGAGGCCACTCGAATGACACACGCAGCTCCCATAGCTAGTCATGTAGAAGTGGGACCACACCCAGGGATTTCTACCTGGTCCCAGGCTCTTTCCACTACACCAAGGGCCACCCCCATTCTGAACGCCACCAGCGGGTAGCCAGCATGTGCCATGTAATTGTCCCTAAGAGCAGGGACTGTTGAACATTGCTCTCGTGTTTCCTGTCCCCTGGGATAGCACTGACTACCAGCAGGTACTCTGTACACTCATCGATGCCTGACCTAAGTTTCTTCAACATGAATTGATGGTTGTAATCCTAATATGCAGCTACCTGCTTCGTCACAGAGAGGCCAGCTGTAAGTGGATTGATGAGAGTTTGCAGCAGAAGCAGAGAAATGTGGAAGTTCTAAAAAAAGTGATGCTGTCTTATCCGTGTGCCTTACTGGGAAAGAGATAATGTTCTCAGGCTATTTGCTCATCTTTGCTTGTACTTAACTTTGATGAATACCTACATCTCTTGGTGGCAAAACGACACATAAAATAGGAGGGTAGTAAGTACATATGAGCATACGAAAAGAATGTATGTCAAGTATATAGTAATATGCCTCAAACTCACGTCATTTACCTCAGAGATAAGAGGGTGTTGAGAATGGGATTTGTTGCTAAATTCCATAGTTCTTATATAAAACTCCTCAGTCATACAGAGTTATCGGATACTTTAGAAAACTGAACTCTATGTTCAATCTTCCATCCAGATTAAAGAAATCCCAGGTTTGTATCTTTCATATTAGCCATGCATTTATTTAGCACTTTCTTCCATCATATTCTTACTCACTTTCTTAGGCCTTTTCATTGCCATCTTTGCTGTCAGTAAACTAACCGAGCCAAAATTTGAGATGGCTGCCTCAACAGATAGAACCGATTTCGATTTATCTTTGACCTTCTCATTTTCCATCCCCAGAGAAAATGGCAACTGAGAATGATGCTGCCCTTGGGCCAGAGAGCTTTAATTCATTAACATTTTTTCCTGGAAAATTTTTGTTTCCTTTTCTTTGGTTCTGCTTGTTTGTAATTTGCTTTTACTTATTCTGGCTTATGTTCCTTTTTTGGTTACAGTACTCCCTCCACCAACAGGTTTAGCTCCATTACAATTCTCTGAATTAGTTTTAGCCTTACAAAGGCTTTTTCAGAAGTATATAATTATTTTATCTTCGCACAAAAGATAGCTTCCTAAAATAACACAGAATCATATGTGTCTCTTGGTGCCCTGTACTGAAGTCACCTCTTCGTGCTGATTCTGAAGTTTCTCCCCAAAATCAACCTTGATTCCCCATTCTAAGGAGCAAAAGCTTGGGTTGCATTCTGGCTTTTAATTTGCTGTTACTCTACCTTAGCATAGTCAATAAAACTGCCTCTTCTGGCATGTTTCTGTTTTTAAGAATGCTACAGGGGGAAGGGATAAATTGGAAGATTGGGATTGACATATATGCACTACTATCTATATGGTAGATAACTAATAAGGACCTACTGTATAGCACAGGGAACTCAATACTCTGCAATGGCCTATATGGGAAAAAAAAATCAAAAAACGAGTGGATATATGTATATGTATAACTGATTCACTTTGCTGTACACCTGAAAGTAACATAACATTGTAAATCAACTATACTCCAATAAAAATTAAAAAAAAAGAATACTACGTTATTAGGGAATTTAGAAAAGTGCTTCCATCTGAGAAGTGTACATCAGCTCTGAGTTGTGGGTCAAAGCTAACCATTATGATAGCCATGGCCATATTAACTTTGTACTGTTTATTAAAAGAGGCAGGAGCAAATCAGGGCAAAGGGGAACCATATTAGTTTTCTTCTTGCTGCTGTAACAAGTTATCCCCCAAATTTAGTGGCTGAAATCAATACAAATTTATTCTCTTACAGTTCTGGACGTTAGAAGTCCAAAATCATTTTCAATGGGCTAAAGTGAAGGTGTCAGCAGGGCTGGTTCCTTCCGGAGGCTAAGAGGGGAGAATCCATTTCCTGCTGTCATCCTGTCACTACTCTCATCTCCTCCCTCCATCTTACAAGGACCCTTGCAATTACATTAGGCCCACCCAGATAATCCAGGATAATCTTCCCCACCGGAGCATCCTTAGCTTAATCACACCTCCAAAGTCTCTTCTGCCATGTAAGTAGCATATTCACAGGTTCTGGGGATGCTGAAGTGGACCTCTTTGGAGGCTGACCACAGGACCATGGCCTCTCTCTCTGGCCTCTCCTACGGAGGCTGGGCTGGATGGGTGGGGTGGGGAGTTGTTCATGGGTGGGCCTGCCGAACCCCAGCTCCCCATCTGCAGCACCCTGCGGTGGCAGCCAGCTCTGGGCTGCCTCCCCGGGGCTATCAGGCATGTCACACGAGCTCTGTGGCCACACCACGGTTCCCAAGCTGCAGGCCAGTCGCCCTTCCTTACCCTGCCACCTTTCCTTTCCAGCATTGAGTTAGTGCCGGGAGGCCACCGTGTCAAGCAAGCTGAGAGCAAAAATAAGGCAAGATGTCGGGCCGGAGCGGGAAGAAGAAAATGTCCAAGCTGTCGCGTTCAGCCAGGGCCGGGGTCATCTTCCCCGTGGGGAGGCTGATGCGGTACCTGAAGAAAGGGACGTTCAAGTACCGGATCAGCGTGGGTGCTCCCGTCTACATGGCCGCGGTCATCGAATACCTGGCAGGTAACGTGAACACGCAGGGCAGGTAACCCGCTCCCAGATCTCACCTTCCCCTCGGCCCCAGCACACAGGCTGGGCAGGGAAGCCTTGATTCGCCCGTGGCTGTCTCAAGGTCGCTGTGCGCGGTAATGGGGTTTCGGTTTGCCTGCTTGGCTAAAACCAATTCCTGCAGGCTTTAGGGGAGGGAAGAGCACATAAGGGCAGAGGATCAACATGGAAGGAAGAGAATCCACAATAAAGTGTCTTTTCTAGACCAGCCCCAAGAAAGGTGTGTCTTGCTGTAGACAAATGTAATAACGTAAATTTCTAGGTTCCCACAAAAGACAAACTATGGGGAGGATAGGGGCTTGCTATTCATTTTGTAACAGGAGTCTTCACTTTTACTTCACGGTCCTCACTAAACCTCAGCTCTCCTGCTGTACTGAACCTAGGGCTCAACGTCCATAAATAATGTTGAGCCCAGCACTGAAAGCATCTTCAGTTGGTTCCATGAAGCGGCAACGTTTTAATTTTACTCTCCTTTACAGAGGTGGTTCTCTCTCTACAAATACATATGAAAGAGTTTCCCATGTTAGTTGTTAAAATTATTTTTTTTACTGAAAGATAGCATTTTTGTTGTGTGTGTTCTTTACCTATTTGAGTAACTTTACATTTAGCTTTTTTTGTTGTTGCTCTGGAGGTTGGAGAGAAGGACTGGAGGGCTCTGAAAGTGAAACCAATCAAGTGTGATAGAGCATTGCTTTTCAAAGTGGGGATCACTCCAGGGATCTTGTTGACAAGGTCAAGGGTAGGATCCTGTTGACCAGTCTCAGGGTAGCACCTGACACTCTGCATTTCTAACACACTACTGTGATGTGATGCTTATGCTGCTGGTCCAGAGCCCACTCAGAGGAGCAAGATTTCAGCCAGTCTTTCAGCAGCAGGTCTAAAGGCCTGGCGAATGCTTTTTTAAAATGCAGGTTCCTGGCTGCATTTTAAACCCAGGAATCTGATGGGAGAAAAATCTCCTGGCTGGGAGGGAGAGGAAGGACTTTGAAAATGGTGACTGAAGCTTTAAAACAACCTTTAGATCTATACCACCCACTGATGCTGGAAGACCCTGAGTAACCCAGAGATTCCACAGCCTCCAAGCGGGGAGCCAGGATACCCTGACGTCCTTCAACCCTAAGCTGTGCACTTTCTGCTTCACTACACTGCCCCATTATAATGTTTGTATAATCAAAATAATAGTAGTTCCTGTGCCTCCACTTGGCAAAAGTCTAAACTGTGCATAATACAATAGAACAAAATTTGGCCTTTTCAGATTTTGTTGACTGGTGACTCTGTTCTTTGGTTCAGAAGTGTTTGATGAAAAAGCTTATGTTTTCCTTTTCATTCATTCAATAAATATTTGTCGAGCATCTACCTGTCAGTGCACACAGTAAGTCCTTAGACTCTTCCCTGCTAATAGCATTGGGCCATTTATATGATTTTTCATCTATCTTCAGTTAGAGCCACCAGACCTCATAGCTATGCATACTATAGCCTGAATGTCACACTCTGGACTTCGAGCCAGCACATCCGTAAAGATCGATAGTGTCTCAAAGTAGAATGTCACCCATTTTCTCATAGTCTTTCATTCACTCAACAAACATTTATTGAACACCTACTATGTGCCACGTGTTATTCTAGGTGCTGAGGATACAGCAGAGACCAAGACAGACAGGAGTCTCTGCCTTCAAGCAGAATGCATTCTGAAGGGAGAAACGGCAAACAAATGAGTGAAGTGTATGTGGTCCAGCAGATGGTGTTAAGTGCTCGGGGATGAATAAAGCAGGAAAGGAGTTAGGCTTGGGCTAATTCCAGGAAGTGGGGAGCTGAGGGGAGGCCCCACTGAGGGGCTGGCATCTGAAGGAGGCCAGTGGGTGGGCATGTGGGTGTCTGGGGGGGGCCCTCGGGACAGAGGGAAGCAGGTGCTGGGGGTGTCCAAGGAGCAGCAATGGGGACAGAGGGCTGGGGCTGAGGGAGGGAACTTGGACTGTAAATGAGGCCTGAGGGAGAGTGGCTGGTGGGGGCCGAAGAGCTTG
Organism: Aethalodelphis obliquidens; assembly: GCF_003676395.1. Taxonomy (NCBI): domain Eukaryota; kingdom Metazoa; phylum Chordata; class Mammalia; order Artiodactyla; family Delphinidae; genus Aethalodelphis; species Aethalodelphis obliquidens. The sequence goes on along the minus strand of NW_020837981.1, from coordinate 14,451,830 downwards.
TCACGGGAGCTCTGGAGGGTTTTGAGCAGATGTGCAAGACCCCTGCCTGTGGGGAGGGGGGTACAAGGCGGGGTCAGGGAAAGCAGCAGGAAGGCAGTTGCAGAGATCCAGGTGAGAGACGTGAGGTTGGGGAGTAGGCAGTGGAGCCTCCGAGGAGTGGTCAGAGTACTGAGATATCTTGAAGGCTAAGTCAGCAGGATCCGCTGACGGTTTGGACATGAAGTGTGAGAGAAGAGAGGAGGAGCAGCTGGAAGGATGCTGTTGCCAATAACACTCCTTCCCCAGCTGCCAGCACCGTCCTGGGTCAAATGGAGAAGATGAAGCGGGTCTTCTGAGGCCCAGAACTGTCTTCCCGGTGTCCTTTCCTTCCCTTCCTTTTGTGCTTTTTTCTCCCCTCCAAACTCAGGTTGGAGTTGACAGTAGGGGCTTAGATGTCAGCTTAAATCTGATTTATCAATTTGCCAGCTCTGTTACCTTGGGCTAATTTCCTTAACCTCTCTGAGCTTTGGGTGTTTCCAGAGCTAATCTCATTTAACTCCATTAATGAGCCAATGTATGCAAAATGTCTGGTGCATAGGATGCACCCAATAAATGGTAATTCTTCTCCTCTCTCTTCTATTAAGAGCTGATGAAATCATTCAGGGCAAAGTGTAATGAGCAACTCTGTTAAGGTGGTATATTTGGGGGCTGTATTGCATTTTAATGAGACAAGGAGTTTAAGCCAAAGGAATGAATCATTATTGCAGGGCATTGCTTAGTAAGTAAAAAGAGGATTTTTGTTAGTTGTTTTGTTTTGGAAGGGGGCATGAATTGATTTTGTTTAGGGAAGAGAGTTCAAAGTGTGAAAGCCTCCTGTCACCCTTGAAATGACCTTTAACATTCACGACAACAATATTGACTGAGTTTCTCCTTTGCATCAGGCCTTAAACATACAACGGAAAACAGACAGATGTGGTCCTGCCTTCCCTGGGTTTACATTCTAGCAGAGTTGACTAGCATTAAAAACAACACAATAAGATGACATTCATGTGGACAGGGAAGCCAGAGGAGCTTTGGGAAGCAGGGGGAGGCTGCCTAATATAAAGCAAGGGTTGTTAAGACCTAACCAGGGGTGTAAAGCAATTATACTCCAATAAAGATGTTAAAAATAAATAAATAAAAACAAATTAAAAAGCCCTAACCAGGGGGACTTCCCTGGTGGTCCAGTGGCTAAGAATCTGCCTTCCAATGGAGGGGACTCAGGTTCAATCCCTGGTCAGGGAACTAAGATTCCACATGCCATGGGGCAACTAAGCCCATGGGCCACAACTAGAAAGCCTGCGTGCCGCAACTACAGAACCCACGTGCTCTGAAGCCCGCACGCTGTATCGAAACATCCCGGGTGCCATAACTAAGACCTGACACGGCCAGAAATAAATATTTTTAAAAATTGGAAACCGGGGCTTCCCTGGTGGCGCAGTGGTTGAGAGTCCGCCTGCCAATGCAGGGGACACGGGTTCAAGCCCTGGTCCAGGAAGATCCCACATGCCGTGGAGCAACTAAGCCCGTGTGCCACAACTACTGAGCCTGCGTTCTAGAGCCCGCGAGCCACAACTACTGAGTCTGCCCTGTACAGCCCATGAGCCACAACTACTGAGCCCATGCACCGCATCTACTGAAGCCTGTGCTCTAGAGCCCATGCTCCACAACAAGATAAGCCACTGCAATGAGAAGCCCACACACCACAATGAGTAGCCCCCGCTCGCCGCAACTAGAGAAAGCCCGCGCACAGCAACAAAGACCCAACACAGCCAAAAATAGTAAATAAAAATAAAATAAATTAAAAAAAAAAAGACCTAACCAGGTTCTCAATCCTGCTTTTTGACAAATTGATTGATTTAAAATCCTGATACCTGGGTCTTAACCCCAGAGATTCTGGGATACTTCTGGGCATCAGGAGTTTTTAAAGCTTCCCCAAAAGATTCTGATGGGCAGCCAGGGTGGGGAATTGGTAGGAGTTGGCTAGATTCAGATGGGTTGATTATCAGTTTGGGGAGAAACAAGGGTGAAGATCTAAAGTTTAGAGGAAGTATGTGGCCCCTTCCAGAAACTGGAGGCATTTCTGTGTACCTGGAGCAGAGCTGGGAAATGGGAAGGGTGAGAGATGAGATGGGGGAGCAGGGGTCAGGTCCTTGAGGGCCACATGAGAGTGTGCACATTTTGCACACACATGCCAGGGGAGGCATCGAAGGGAGGAGGTGGCATTCTGGGGGCCTCACATGGGCTTTAGGTGGAGAACAGTTGGTGGGAAGCAAGATCAGAGTCCAGGAAACCAGTGGGGGCTGTTTTAAAGTCACTTTTGAGAATTGACAGGGGCCAGGACTAGGGTTCTCAGTGGAGACGATGAGAAGAAATGGGCACATGTGGGAGCTGTCTGGAGGGGAGAATCAGCTCTGCTCAAAAATGGGTGGGATAAGGGGGGAGACCAATTTACTTCTCCTCTCAGATTCATGTCTAGGGTCTCTGAAGTTCCCCTCTCCCACTCACTGCCTCCGAGAGGGGACCTGGGGCCACAGGAAAAGCCAAGTAAGAAAAAGCTGGGTGCCAAGACATAGAAACAACCTAAATATCCATTGACAGATGAATGGATAAAGAAGATGTGGTACATATATACAATGGAATGTTACTCAGCCATAAAAAAGAACAAGATAATGCCATTTGCAGCAACATGGATGAAACTAGAGATTATCATACTAAGTGAAGTAAGTCAGACAGAGAAAGACAAATATCATATGACATTGCTAATATGTGGAATCTAAAATATGACACAAATGAACGTATCTATGAAACAGAAACACAATCAGGGACATATAGAATAGACTGGTGGTTGCCATGGAGGATGGGGGTGGGAGAGGGATGGAGTGGGAGGTTGGGATTAGCAGATGCAAACTGGTATATATAGAATGCATAAACAACAAGGTCCTACTGTACAGCACAGGGAATTATATTCAATATCCTGTGAAAAGCCATAATGGAAAAGAATATGAAAAGAATGTATATATATATATATATATATACACACACACATATATAACTGAGTCACTTTGCTGTACAGCAGTAATTAACACAACATTGTAAATCAACTATACTTCAATATAAAATTTCTAATAAAAAAGAAAAAAGTTTTAAAAATAGCATGTAAAAATGCAAAGTCATATTTCACAAATGTTTGAAATTCATGAACCATTCTTACTTTCTATTAAGTAAAACTATACCAAGAAATTATCCATATTTTAAAGCCCATTTTAATTCTTCCTAGAGCAGATCCCCAAATTTAATAAAATCTATTAAAAATTTAAAGATTTTATAAATACAAAAATAAAATCTACACCAAATGCAGAAAGAAAGGAAGGAAGGGAGTGAGGGAGGGAGGGAAGAAGGAAGGAAGGAAGAAAGAAAAGGCTGGGTGCTGCTTAGCCAAAAAGAAAGTTGCACGAATTTTCAGGAACTTGGGGAGAAATAGCAGTCAGCCTTGCCTGATTTCTCTGGACTGGCTGCCTGACCAACCCCAGGTTCACACATCATCATGATGTTACAGCTATATGGCATTTCTGGTCCCAACCTGTTGGGGGAGGTTGCACGCTCCGGCAACGAATGCATGCTGGACTGCTCATCTAGAAGGTCCCTTCCACCTGAGACCTCCACCAGCCTCCCAGAATGCACATCACATTCATACTTCAGTTTATCAATCTGTAAATGCTGGCCCAGTTTACATCTCCAATGTAAGTGAGGAAAAAATGGACTGAAAAAGCAAGCCCCAGATTCTGGAAAAGAATTTTGTATTCATCAACAATAGATACAATATAAATGTAAGATATTGAGAATGAGTAATTTATAATCGTTTTATGGTGAGAAAATGTTCTGTAATATATTTTTAATTGATAGGACAAATAGGCCTTAAAACAGCATTGAATTTCAGGGCACTTCATGAAATCATTATGTAACAAAGAAACCTATCATTTCCAGACAATTGGGTCTATCCATTTAACACCAAGCATTTTTTTAATATAATGATTTTTCAGTTTTTACATCTGTGTTTTGAAAAGATCACTTTGGCAGCCAGGACCACGTGTGTGGTTGTGCAGGTTGTACACTGCACAAGGACACACATTGAAGGGAGAATCATTCACATCATAGACCTCAAAGAACTGTGACTAATTATGAGCATTTCCAGCAGATGGCAGTAAAGGTTCTTGTTCTAACAAAATTAGGGAAGTCAGGTGTCTTGAGGAAGGCGCATCTTTTTCTAATTTGCACAATTAGAAGGCCAGTGGTGGCCTTGTTAGCATGGATCTGGAGGAAGACAGAACTGGGGGCAGGAAAACCACTACGATTATCTGGGCTGGAAAAGAAGACAGTCTTAGCTCGGGTAATGGCGATAAGCTTGAAGAAGAGGGGCAAAGTTATTTAAGATTTATGAGGCTGGGGGCTTCCCTGGTAGCGCAGTGGTTGAGAGTCCGCCTGCCGATGCAGGGGACACGGGTTCGCACCCCAGTCCAGGAGGATCCCACATGCCGAGGAGCGGCTGGGCCCGTGAGCCATGGCCGCTGAGCCTGCGCTTCCGGAGCCTGTGCTCCGCAACGGGCGAGGCCACAACAGTGAGAGGCCCGCGTACAATCAATCAATCAATCAATCAATAAACAAACAAACAAACTATAGGGGCTTCCCTGGTGGCGCAGTGGTTGAGAGTCGATCAGGGAAGATCCCACATGCCGCGGAGCACCTGGGCCCGTGAGCCATGGCCGCTGAGCCTGCACTTCCGGAGCCTGTGCTCCGCAACGGACGTAGGCCACAACAGTGAGAGGCCCGCGTACCGCAAAAAATAAAAATAAATAAGTAAATAAATAAACCTTAGGGGCTTCCCTGGTGGCGCAGTGGTTGAGAGTCCGCCTGCCAATGCAGGGGACACGGGTTCGTGCCCCGGTCCGGGAAGCTCCCACATGCCGCGGAGCACCTGGGCCCGTGAGCCATGGCCGCTGAGCCTGCACTTCCGGAGCCTGTGCTCCACAACGGGCGAGGCCACAACACTAAGAGGCCCGCGTACGGCAAAAAAAAAAAGAAAAAGAAAGATTCATGAGGCTGGGAAGAGAGGGAGAAGGAGAGGGAAGGAGAGGGAATGACTCCCAGGTCTGTCTGGATGGAGCTGCCAGTCCCAAGGGTGATGGGAGGGGCCTGTTTCGAGGAATCTTGGATTTGGGGATGTGGTGAGCTTGATTTACCTGTGGCACGCCGAGGTGGCACCATGGCAGGGCTGGAAGTGCAGATCTGGTGACATGGGAAGGAAGGTGGAAGCAGGCGCTGTGAGTAGATGGCGTTTCCTCGGAAGACTGCAACGCCCGAGCAGAGCAGAGCGCCCAGTCGGAGCCCAGAGACACCGCCACCTAGCGGGCAGGTGGACAAGCGAGCGGAGTCCAGGGAAGGAGACAGTCATGTGTTCTGTCCCAAGCCTACACTTGCTGTGGTATTTCCCATCTCCTGTGGTCTGGGCTATCCAGTGTTGGTTTAGATTGTATCCAAAATGAGCGGACACGAGCTCTTCCAAAATAATGTGCATGATGAGCTTTCCAACCTCCTTTTTGGCTCCAGAAATCATTCCTTTTACTATCAGATACTCAGCTGTATCCCAGATGGTTACTATTGCTGGAAGTGTGACTTGCGAGAAGTGAGAGGTTTGCTTTAGAAGTCTCCAGACCTCCGTGGAAATCTCCACCACTTAACAAATTATGATCTTCCAACAAAATTTGCAGTGAAACAAATGTGTGACATTAAATTCAGTTTTCCTATTGATTGCCAGTTGACACACAAGGATACCTGTGTTCCCAAAATCAATAAAATCACTCAAGAATGTAGCAAACTTTTATAGTTCATGTGAATATATTTGTCATAACATTTGAAAATATTAATAATGATTCATGTTATTTCAAACATTTAAATGGTGGAGTCTGGCCCAAGGAATGTTCAGACTAAGCATCCAACATAGAAAAGAACTCCTTGGTCTAGATTTTCTGCTATGTATTCTTAAGTATTTTTCTCTTTAAATAAAAAAAGTTCTGCCTCTGCTTTTGCACTTGAGCACACGATCAAGGTTTTCTTTCTTATAAATTATTTCGGAAGAGTTAGTCCGAGAGCCCAGCCGCACTCGGGCAGAGCCTCACCTGTGTGCCTGCATTGTGCTGCCTGACGAATCGCTGCCTTTAGCCTCTTCCCGTGGCGGCATTCGATGACAGATTTTCCGTCTGAGAATCCGGTGTCTGTGCATCTGGCTGTCAAGCTGAAAATAACCTGACCTTCAGGGGCTTCCTGAAGGTTGGGAACGTGTAGGGCTTCCCATTAGCCATGCCTCTCATGCTGACGGTTAATTTGATGAACCCCAAGAAGATGCTTAACTGCTTCCTCTAAATGCAGGAGACAGAGGGAGGACAGTGATGGTCCAAGATGCTAAATGAAATTCAACTTCTCAGAAGCTTAAAACTCGGAGGCTCCTTGACCCCGTTTCCGCCCATTTGGAAAAAGGGTTGAGCAGAGTTCTCCTTCCTCCCAGGTGTGGGCCCCTAGCAGCAGCCCCTAGCAGGTGCAGGAAAGTCCTTTTATTGTGCTCAATGGGGAGAGTACATTTTAACCTAGAGCCATAAAGCAAGCCTGTTTGTGAAGACTTTATAACTACACCTCTTTTTGATGGGTACCCTTTTTAAACGAAAGAAAAGCTGGGCAGAAATCTGAAGGCAGCAAACCAGATATCTAATACAGCGTTCATTTCAAATACTCTGTCCTCCAGTCCCAACAAGCCTGCTCATATTTCTCAAACTACAGTGCCCCAATCTTTGATTCAGAAAATGCGGTGCCGTGTAAATGAATTGTTAGTAAACACAATATTCCTTGCTTAATAACCCAAAAAAAGATGTTGTGAGAATGAATTTGCAGTGATTTAGCGCTTTTCATTATGGAAATGCCATATAAATATTTAACTCTAATGCTTATTTTATTCTAATTTTTCGTTAATCACATTTGCTTAGTTAATACGGCATACTTATGCCAAGTTTTTATTTTATTGCCATAGATTTTACGAATGACGGCAATTGCATGCGGTGTTTTATTTGAAATTAGGTTGATTGCAAAAATTCATGCAGAATCGCCTATTAATTTTAGGGTTTAGTATCTATGCCATTGTACCAGCAAATCTGCCCAACACACACACATACACACATACCTGTACACATACATACACACAACACATTCATGCACACATGCCCATACAATTTTCCACCCACGTATAACACGCTGGCACATTGCCTCTTTCTTTAGGGAAAGAACTCTCTCTAGGGGAAGGATTTTTCTTTAAAGGCTCATTCATGCTCTTGAAAGCAGACAAATTTGATTTAGCAGAGCATCCTTCCAAAATTGAGAAAGAAAGAAAAAATAAAGGACGAAGGGGAAAGCATTCAGGGGTATAAACCAATTCCATAGTTTTGGGGTTTTTTTTGACTCAAAAACTGATAGTATGTGAAATAGAATTCACTTTTCAGGTTAAGTGGTACCTCACCCCTTAGTATAAATCAGTTCTTCCTATCCACTTTCCTTTAGGACAAGAGGGACAAGGGGCATCAAGTGAAGTGGAAAAGGAGATTCTGAAAGGGGTCTCAGCTCTCCTCGGAGATGGCTGCACACTGAAAGAAACTCGGCTTCAATGTTAGGGTTCTGTTTTGGTCAGCATTAACTTCTGCCAACAGTGGCTTAAACAAGAGAGTTTCTTTTTCTCTCTTACAAAAGACGTCTATAGAAGACAGTCCAGGTTGGTAAGGAGGCTCCACAGTCATAAGAGATTCTGGTTCCTATCTTATTGCTCTATCATCCACAACTTCTTACCCTTGGTCAAAGATGGCTGCTCAAATTCCAGCCATCATGTCCTCAGTCTGCCAGTAAAAAGGGAAGAAAGGCACCGTCCCTTCATTAATGGATACTTCCCAGAAGTACCATACAACACAACTGCTTGCTTTTCATCGGCCAGAACTTAGTCACACTATCACACCTAACAAAAAGGGTGGCTGGGAAATACTGTCTTCATTCCTGTGATTTGGGGCTCTGCAGAAAATCAGAGGTCCATCTACTAAGGAAGATGGGGGAGAATTAATGTCAAGGGACAACTAGAAGGCTTTGCCCACAGGATCGTCTATCAGGTCTTGCTAAAATATCTTACTTGTCTGTGACCTGAGTTCTTTTCCGTTTTCTGGATTTCTTTCCAGGCCCAGACATAAAAATCACAAATAAATAAAAGTGATCTAACTCCAAGGCCATTTCCAAAGGAACGCTTTGGAAAGCTCAGACCCCATTCTATGATTGCGTATTAACCCTCCCTTGAAATTTCAGCGGAAATTCTAGAATTGGCTGGGAATGCAGCGAGGGACAACAAGAAGGCCCGGATAGCCCCAAGACACATCCTGCTGGCAGTTGCCAATGACGAGGAACTCAATCAGGTACGTCTGAAGCATTGACACCAGCCACGGAATGGGTTTGCCAAACGCGCTACTGCATGTGGACCTGGCTGGCTAGAAATCCTTCCTGCTACAGTACCCAGTCACATTTACACTAAAAGAGTCAGATCATATGGGAGAAGAACAAATTCTGCTAGCCATATTATTTAGATTCAAAATAAAATTGTCTCTGGAATAGATCCCATTATATATTCTGAGACTTGCCAGAATTTCTTTTCCTCTTTGAAAGCAAGCTCTGTGTGTTGCCGAGGGAAGTGCAGTGCACATATGTTATTCTCTGTACAGTTTCTTCCCCCAAACTTTGTTGACGATTTATTCTGATGAGGGCAGAAGCGTCCTTCTTCATATATCAAAACTAACGCTTTATATTTTAGAGCTGACTCCAAAATCGAGTGAATTCCCACCCCCATGCCCCCCGCCAAAGATGTGCAAGGTAGCAGGTAAATAGTATGAGAATTTTAATTTATGTGTATTTTATAATGTTAACTGTCTGTGGTTAAGAATCAGTTCTTATTTCCAATCCAACATGGGCTGATAATTTCCAAAAATACAATAAAAAATAATTACTAGAAAAATTAAAAAAACAAACTACCAGCTACAATTTTTTGTTACTAGATCCAATAGGTATACAAAAACTCTGTCAACTTACTAGACCCTTCCTCCTGATTTCTGTACTCTCTTTGTCACAGACAGGTAACTAATAGCTTGTGGACCAGCCTTGGTTGCAGACCACATTTGGAGTAGCGCTGCTATAGAATGTGCAGAATGTATTAGTGTGGTAGTTCATGTTGATTAGTTAAAGTAAACACATATCAGTTGGGAGGTGTGTGGTCACACATATTTTACTGATGGAATGCATGATCAAAGGAGTGGGGCCTGTTGTTAACTGGGTCTAGCCCTTGCATTAACCTTTGTACCTCATTTTGTCAAGCTGTGCTCCCACGTCTGAAGCTCTTTATCCTCGGTTATGTCTGGAATCTCCAAGCCCTGGGCAACATCCCTGATTTCAGCCTCTATACGCTTTCATTTTGCTTTGCTTGTTTTGCTTTCTGTACAAGATCTTGGGATGCCTTGTTACCTACAGAGAAAAGTCCTACCCGTGAGGCAGGGACAACCAGTTAAATCGTGTATTATGCAGTTTCTTTGGAAAGCAGAGACCAGATTTAACGCTTGTTTTGCCAACAGTTAGAACCGTATTAAATCCAGAACCAACGAGCTCTTTGCTGTCTGAGCTCACGCCTTCTCTCTCTCTTCAGCTGCTAAAAGGAGTGACCATCGCCAGCGGAGGCGTCCTGCCCAGAATTCACCCTGAACTGCTGGCCAAAAAACGAGGGACCAAAGGCAAGTCAGAAACTATCCTCTCCCCTCCCCCAGAGAAAAGAGGAAGGAAGGCCACGTCGGGCAAGAAGGGGGGCAAGAAATCGAAGGCTGCCAAACCACGGACGTCCAAAAAGGTGAGCCCAGTGGCCTCTGTGAGCTCAGGACTCACAGAACGGGAGGAAAGTTGAACCATCCAAAGAGAAGGGCGTGGCCAGCATCCCCGAAGGACTGGGGACCCGCCTCAGCTTGGTGCTGGGAGAAAATGATAGGAATGTGTGTGAAAAAGAGTAAAGGGCTGGGCTTCCCTGGTGGCGCAGTGGTTGAGAGTCCACCTGCCAATGCAGGGGACGCGGGTTCGTGCCCCGGTCCGGGAAGATTCGCGGCTGGGCCCCTGAGCCATGGCCGCTGGGCCTGCGCGTCCGGAGCCTGTGCTCCGCGACAAGAGAGGCCACAACAGTGAGAGGCCCGCGTACTGCAAAAAAAAAAAAAAAAAAAAAAGGCCTTTGAGAGGAGCTCAGATCATCATGCAGGGTCTACTAGAGTTTTCCAAACCCCACATATGGGTGGTTTTCATGTTTCCAGATCCCCTCCACGGACCTCACCAAAATCTCAAGTGAGAGAGCTGATCTGGAACTCTACTTTCCACCTCTCCCCATGTGGCATACTGACACACCTTTAGCTTCCCACAGAGAGTCGCCTGAGTTCAGCCAATGGCATTTCAGGTGTTTTGGATAAGTAGCTATAGCTCAGAGGCGCCATTTGTGGAGTAATACTTTCATATGCTGCCCAGTACGGCAACTGCTAGCCACGTGTGGCTATTTAAATTTGAATTTAAATTACTGAAAATGAAATCAAATTCAGTTCCTTGGTTGCACCAGCCACATTTCACGTGCTCAGCAACACGGAGCAGCACAAAGATAGAACGTGTCCACGAGGGAATGAAGTTCTGTTGGACAGCGCTGCTTTGGGGGTTGTCAACTTTTCATTCCCCAGACCTCCATGATGGCAAAAAAGATGGTATAAGAGTTCATTTCTCGGCCGCTGTGCCCCAGGGGAATCCTGGAGAGAAGGGAAGTTGGGCAGTGCGCTATGAATGACCCCACCTGGCTTATTATCAGAAGCTGTAGGCGTTGGAAAGAACATACCTGTGTCCAGGTTTGAGCAAAGACTATGGGTACATGCGAACCCCTTAATACACTTGATTTTTGCAGTATCCTTTTGTTTTGCCCATATTGCTGTCGTTTGCTTCCCTCTGTTGAAAACAACAGAACCTAACATCTGACCACTTCCGTTCACATCCAACTTGGTGGTAACCATGGGAAAGACTTCAAAGCCACTTTGGGCTTTTTCTGGATTATTTCTGATGGGTCCTTCTGATTTCTACCAACAGTCCAAACCAAAGGACAGCGATAAAGAAGGAACTTCAAATTCCACCTCTGAAGACGGGCCCGGGGATGGATTCACCATCCTGTCTTCTAAAAGCCTTGTTCTAGGGCAGAAGGTAATAAAGAGAATTGTAATGTGCTGTCATAAAACACTATTGCATTTTTATAACCTACTGTTTACAAGCAGTGAAGCCTCCTTCATCCCTTCCTTCCCTAATATGACTTTCACTCTGGTCTTGAATTATTCATTTTTAAACTAAAGAGCTATGGCAATGTCTGCATTGTGAGGATAAACAAGCTCTTTAGTGCTGAGAATTGTTCATGCTGACACGGGTCAGCCAGAGGTACCCAGAGTGGATCTTTCTGGTCTCCATGCCCCAGATATCTCTTGCTCACCAAAAAAAATCCATAGCTAACTTTCTCAACCAGGTTTTGGGAGGCCTGCTTTACATGGTGTGATGTAATTTATCAAAGAAGGAAAATACAAAGATATGTTCCCTGAATAGCGCTGGTGTTAGAAATGAATTATTTGCTAATAATTCAGTCTGCTTGCCTTTCTAGGCTGCAGAAAGAAAACAAACAAGGTTATACATTTGAAAAGTCTTCAGCAGCACAACAGCAGCCCAGCCAGACATGCAAATAATTCATTCCCATAAGCATAACAGACAATTTATCTACCAAGTCAACTGGGGCTGCAATGTGATACCCGCGGAAACAGTCAGTTAATCATATCGGGTAGCGAATGTTTGCAGCCTGACAGTAGTACGAACCTCTGTTGAAGCAATTGGGAAGAGCATGTTTTGAGAAGAGCATAAACGTGGCGGGTTCCTAATTCATCACTGATGAAAGCAGGGAAGCAAAGAGGTGGAATTTATGTCCACTCCAGGGGCTATCTGTGGTTACGTGATGATTCGCTTTCTCTCCCTTATCTAGGGGAGCAAGAAGTTCTAGGTCACGTGGGGAGACAATGGAAAATGACTTCCATTCTGCTCAGCTCTGGGCACATGGGGCAGCATTTCACAAGCATAGCCCCAAGAGGGTGGTCCCAAAAGTCAAGTGTGCCAGACGTAGGGGTCAGAATCCTAGAGCCCCTCACTTCTCTCCAGCAAAGTGGTTGGCTTTACATCCCTGCCTCCACAGGTCTGTGCTGCTCTGGAGAGAATGCAGGGAACCGAGTAGCTTCTTTCAGGAGCTACTCAGAGAATTATGATATCGAACACCAAGGCCACCCAGATGGGAAACAAAGGCATAAGCTACAGGGAAAAGAAAAGGAGGGGAGGTCCCGGTCCTGCCCCCAAAAGGGGAGGCAGATTTGCTGCTAGCCTCAGGGTGAACATCAAATCCACTGAGCTCCAAAGAGCCTGTTGAAAACCACACACCTTGGAAACGTCAGATGGTCGCTCCACGCACAGCCCTTCCTGTTGACACAAGCAATTGAGAGAATGAACAGATGTGAGTAAAACATGAAGATTTTCCATAGGCCTTGATCTCGCCCACCTTCTGCATCTTCTCTTCCCAATGCAGCTGTCCTTGACCCAGAGTGACATCAGCCATATTGGCTCCATGAGAGTGGAGGGCATCGTCCACCCAACCACAGCTGAAATTGACCTCAAGGAAGATATAGGTAAGGTTCTGAGATTTCGGGAGAGGTGCCATAGAATAGCTGCGGTTCTGGCAAGTTCTCGTGAAGTCGGTCATTGTCAGCTGGATGGCCCCTGCTTGGCGGACCGTGTCAGTCAAGCTCCGCCTTCGTGTGTAATTGAACAGCATTACTAGAGAAAAACTAATTTTGTTTGAGGTCTGCAGATATTTTTGACATTTTTATTGAAGTACTATACACAAACAGATCATTAATGCACAGCTTGATGAATTTTTCTCCAAGCGAACAAAACTGGGACCAGCACCTTGATCATGAAACAGAACCTTACCAGCACCCCACAAGGCCTCTCATCCCTCGTCCTGGTCACCATTCTCTCCGAGGGTAACCACTATCCTGTCTTCTGTTTTTTTAATTTTTGGCTGCGCCTCGAGGCATGTGGGATCTTAGTTCCCTGACCAGGGATCGAACCCGTGCCCCCTGCAGTGGAAGCACCGAGTCTTAACCACTGGACCACCAGGGAAGTCCCCACCACTATCCTGTCTTCTAACAGCATAGAGGGGTGTCATCTGTTTCTGATTTTATATAAATGAAATCATGCAGTATGTCTCCTTTTGTGTCTGTCTCCTTTTGCTTAACTTTGTGAAATCAACCCATGTTGTTGAGTGTGGTTGTAGTTCATTTTCTTTACTGTACAGTATTCCACTGTAGGAATATAACACAGTTTGTTGATCCATTGTACCACTGATGGCACTGGGGCAGTTTCCAACTTGGGCTGTAATGAGTGGTGTTACTCTAAATATTGTTGTACATGTTTTGGGTAAACCTCTACATATATTTTAAGCTGAAATACTGGGAACACCATTGGTAAAAAGGAAATGGACATCTGGAAAAAGTTAGGTGGTCTGTAAGGCTATACACTGAGTTCTTTCACCAGTGGATTGCCACCTGTCCCGCGAGTGGTGGAGGGATCTGTTACTAGGCTAGGTGGAGGAACCTGGAGGCTAAGCTTCCAGGCACTAGAAATAATAATAAGACCATTTAGTCACCATCTCACCGATTTTTACAAAACAGAAATGGGCAAAGAAAGGGTTTTGTCCCTGGGATACAGGGCTTGCTTCTGAGGTAGGTGATTTGGGGCCAACGCTAGCAGCTCAGCCCTGGACGGTAGCTGCCAGGCTCACCTGTGTTTCCCCCTTGGCATCAGAGGCCACTTGCTTTGCTGAAAAGGAAATAAGATAGCATCGGGTGGGGGAAAACAAAAACAACAAACAAACAAACAAACAAAAAACAGTATTACAGAGAAAGAGGATTTCTCTGGGACACAAACAGATGGTGAAAATTCTTCTACTCTTCAAACCCAGCCCAGGCCCTACCAACTGCCCTCAACTCCCTCTGTGTGGAAAGACTCCCCCTCGTGCCTTTAATCTTGAGCTCTGTTTTGAAGTGTGTTCTAGCTTCTCTCAAACAAAACAAGTTTATCTTTTAAAGCTTTACCTTCTTTATCATTTCTATAGTATTTGCATTTTTATATCAGGAAAACTATAAAGATATTTCTATTTTTTAAAGGGTGGGTGATGGTAGGATAGGAAAAACACTGGCATTGAAGTAAAAACTCGAGGTCAGATCCCAGCCTCAGTGGAGGTTCTGGAGCCAGTGTGGGTCTATGCCCTGGATTTAGCTGTGTGACTATAGGCAGTTTTCTTAACCTCTCTGAACCTCAATTTCCTCACGTGTGAGGATAACAATAGTACGTGTCTCATAGAGGTGCTATGAAGATTAAATAAGATAATACAAAGAGGGAGCTTAGCACAGTGCCAGGCTCATAGGCATTTGATAAATGATGGTCTCCTTCATGGTTGCAGAGTTGTTAGAAGGGGTCCCTCCCATCATGATTCCGTTCTCCACTACTGTCGCCCAAACCAATCTCCCCATGCAGATAAGGCCCTGATTTATTTTTTTAAGACATTATAAGTTATTACAGAAAAGTTCAAGCCTACACAAAAATAGCAGAAGAGTGTAATGAAGCCCTACACACCCTATTGCAATCATCATCTACCCATGACCAAGTTCGTTTCAGCTCTACCCCCGCCCACATTCCCCCCACACATATTACCTTACCTGTGAATATTTCAGAATGACAAGGGCTATTTTTTTTACAACATACCATTATCACAAGACCACTATCACAACTAAAAAAAAATTAAATTAATATCTTCAAATATCCAGTGTTCAAATTCCAACTGCATCATAAATGTCAATTATTTTAAATTTGTTTATTTGATTCAGGCTCCAATAAGTTCACACGTTACAATTGGTTGATAAGTCGCTTATAATCCATTGGATCTCCCTTTGTCTCTCTTTTTTTCTTAGCAGTTTATTTGTTGAAGAAGCTGGGCCGTTTGTCCTGTAGGGTTTCCCACAGTCTGGATTTTGTTGATTCCATCCTCCTAGTGTCATTAAACATGTTTCTTCTCTGCTTTTCTTATAAGTTGGTAGTTGGATCCAGAGGCTTAATTAGATTCAGGTTCAAATACTTTTAGCAAGACTACTTGGGCAGTGATGGAACGTTCTCCCATCAGGAGGAGCCCCACTCTCTCACGATGCTCCTTCTCTAGTTTTGTCCATTCGTTAGGGGTCGCAAAGGGGAGATATTCTAATCCTAGATATTCTAATTCCTTCTTCACTTCTTCACTGGAGGCTTCCACACAGGGGAAGTCCCCTCATCAACTCTACAGGCTACTTTATTCCTAAATGTCTCCAGGGAAGAGGGTGGGCTCACCTTGATTTTTACATGGTCCCATTTGACCTCTGAAAGCAGAGCACAGCAGCCTAGACCTGTTTCCCCTGCTTCTCACAGTGAACTTGGCTACCAGCTTCAGCTACTTGGCCTTCTCCAGGCTTCTGTGACCCAGCAGATCGAAACTGGCCAGGGGTCTGAGGGGCAGAAAGGAGACTTAGAGGCACTTGCCATAGCCTGAGATCACCATAACCAAATTGTGTCATTGAAACCCAAGCACATTAATGGAGAAACCCCTCCACCCCAGCCTCAGTGGAGAGTGATTGCTGGAATCAGTATTTTTCCTAAGTGATCTGCACACCGTACTGTGCCCCTCCAAATATACTTCAGTGTCTGAGTGTGGAGTGGGGAAGCTCCCTCACTCAGCCTCTAGGGAAGCCTCTGAACTGAATAATAATAATAACAATAATAATCATCATCATCTGAATAATTATAACAACTAATAATAATAACCACAAAGAGAGAGAGAGCTGAGACTTGCCCCAGACATCCAGTTCACCAAAGTCATTTGAAGATGAAAATGCATGAGGGGAAATACCTCATCTCCCACCCAAGAGCAGCAGTCATCCTGGTCTGGACAAGACACCCACATGTCATCTCAGGGGCATGAGGATCCCCTGGTGCACATAAGTGGGGCTCCTGCTGCGCTGGAGGTGGAGTCCTGCCATCTCCTGGGGGTTCCACTTGGCCTCTCTAGAAGCACAACCCTGAAATAAGGCGTAGAGAATTGTCCTACCATCAAAACCTCGAGGGATTTCCCAGCAGAAATGTCCTTAGAGATTAGCCTTGCAAAGCTCTGCATCTTCCACTGGAAACCAAGGCCCAAGTTGGCGGAACAACATTCCAGGCTGCCCCGGGTCTGTGTCTGTCCTTTGGCCCCAGGGACTTACAACGCACAGGTGGTGGTGAGATGGGGACAGAACCCCAGAGCTCTCCACTCAGAGGTTCCTGCTAAGCCATCTGTCACGTGGGGCCTGCTCCCCACCCCGCAGCAACAAGGTGGTGGCTGCATCCCCAAGGGTGGCTCTGGGACCCGGCTTAGGAGCTGGTGACAAGAGGCAGGCTGCAGGGTCTGTGAGATCCGCCCCCAGTGTGGAGTGCTGCCATCAGATCAAGACACTGAATTTAATCAGTACTACACGGGTACCGAACCCAGAGATCAGAACACTGGAGCCTCAATTTTTTGAAAAGATCACTTTAGGGTTCGTGTCATGAGACTGCCTTATGGCCAAATCACCCCCTAAAAGGGTCCTTTAACGAGTTTCCATGGAATATGTCAATTGCCAACAATATAACTAGCACTGCTGATGGACTTTGATAGTACTCACAATGGTATAACCTCTTCTCCCATTTTATGCCTCTCCTTATGTTTTTTCTTATGCTTCCTTTTTGCTTTCAAGAGGGATCCATCTTTTATATCTCCAGTATCATTTTCCTCTTCAGTAGAGACTTCTAATTCTAAATTAAATATCAAGTTAAGAAATAAAGACATAAGTTAAGGAAAATGAAAATCTTATTTATCTAACCCTAACCTTAAAGTTATAAATACCTTTGCTTTCTTGCAAACTTTTTTTTTTTTTTTTTTTTTGGCCGTGCTGTGCGGCTTGTAGGATCTTAGTTCCCCGACCTGGGATTGAACCCAGGTGAAAGCGCCAAGTCCTAACAACCAGACTGCCAGGGAATTCCCTCTTTGCAAACTTCTGAAGCTTCTTTTTTATTGTTGTCTTTTTGGGTCATATTTTTCTAAATAGATCTTTATTGGAGTATAATTGCTTCACAATACTGTGTTAGTTTCTGTTGCACAACAAAGCGAATCAGCCATACGCATACACATGTCCCCATAACCCCTCCCTCTTAACACTCCCTCCCATCTTCCCTACCCCACCCCTCCAGGTCATCGCAAAGCACCAAGCCGATCTCCCTGTGCTATGCTGCTGCTTCCCACCAGCCAACTATTTTACATACGGTAGTGTAGTCGATGCTACTCTCACTTCGCGTCAGCTTCGCCCTCCCACCCCATGTCATCAAGTCCATTCTCTATGTCTACCTCTTTATTCCTGCCCTGCAACTAGGTTCATCAGTACCTTTTTTTTTTTTTAAGATTCCATATATATGCATTAGCATACAGTATTTGTTTTTCTCTTTCTGACTTACTTCACTCTGTATGACAAACTCTAGGTCCATCCACCTCACTACAAATAACTCAATTTCATTTCCTTTTGTGGCTCAGTAATATTCCATTGTATATATGTGCCACATCTTCTTTATCCATTCTTCTGTCGATGGACATTTAGGTTGCTTCCATGTCCTTGCTATTGTAAATAGTGCTGCAATGAACCTGTGGTACATGTCTCTTTTTCGATTATGGTGTTCTCAGGGTATATGCGCAGTAGTGAGATTGCTGGGTCATATGGTAGTTCTATTTTTAGTTTTTTAAGGAACCTCCATACTGTTTTCCATAGTGGCTATATCAATTTACATTCCCACCAACAGTGCAGGAGGGTTCCCTTTTCACCACACCCTTTCCAGCATTTATTGTTTCTAGATTTTTTGATAATGGCCATTCTGACCGGCGTGAGGTGATACCTCATTGTGGTTTTGATTTGCATTTCTCTAATAATTAGTGATGTTGAGCATCTTTTCATGTGCCTCTTGGCCATTTGTATGTCCTCCTTGGTGAAATGTCTATTTAGGTCTTCCACCCATTTTTTAACTGGATTATTTGGTTTTTTGATATTGAGCTCCATGAGCTGTTTATATATTTTGGAGATTAATCCTTTGTCTGTTGTTTCATTTGCAAATATTTTCTCCCATTCTGAGGGTTGTCTTTTTGTCTTGCTTATGGTTTCCTTTGCTGTGCAAAAGCTTTTAAGTTTAATTAAGTCCCATTTGTTTATTTTTGTTTTCATTTCCATTACTCTAGGGGGTGGGTCAAAAATGATCTTGCTGTGGTTTATGTCAAAGAGTGTTTTTCCTATGTTTTTCTCTAAGAGTTTTATAGTGTCTGGTCTTACATTTAAATCTTTAATCCATTTGGAGTTTATTTTTGTGATGTTAGGTAGTGTTCTAATTTCATTCTTTTACATGTAGCTGTCCAGTTTTCCCAACACCACTTATTGAAGAGGCTGTCTTTTCTTCATTGTATGTCCTTGCCTCCTTTGTCATAAATTAGGTGCCCATACGTGCATGAGTTTATCTCTGGGCATTCTATCCTGTACCATTGATCCCTATGTCTGTTTTTGTGCCAGTACCATATTGTCTTGATTACTGTAGCTTTGTGGTATAGTTTGAAGTTGGGGAGCCTGATTCCTCCAACTCTGTTTTTCTTTCTCAAGATTGCTTTGGCTATTCGGGGTCTTTTGTGTTTCCATAACAATTGTAGGGCTCCCCTGGTGGCACAGTGGTTGAGAGTCCGCCTGCCGATGCAGGGGACACAGGTTCGTGCCCCGGTCCGGGAAGATCCCACATGCTGCAGAGCGGCTGGGCCTGTGAGCCGTGGCTGCTGAGCCTGCGCGTCCAGAGCCTGTGCTCCGCAATGGGAGAGGCCACAACAGTGAGAGGCCCACGTACCACAAAAAAAAAAAAAAAAGAATTGTAAAATTTTTTGTTCTGATTCTGTGAAGAATGCATTGGTAGTTTGATAGGGATTGCATTGAATATGTAGATTGCTTTGGGTAGTATAGTCATTTTCACAATGTGGATTCTTCCAATCCAAGAACATGGTATATTTCTCCATCTATTTATGTCATCTTTGATTTCTTTCATCAGTGTTTTACAGTTTTCTGAGTACAAGTCTTTCGCCTCCTTATGCAGGTTTATTCCTAGGTATTTTATTCTTTTTGTTGCAATGGTAAATGTGAGTGTTTCCTTAATTTCTCTTTCTGATTTTTCATTGGTGGTGTATAGGAATGCCAGAGATTTCTGTGTATTACTTTTGTATCCTGCAACCTTACCAAATTCCTTGATTAGTTCTAGTAGTTTTCTGGTGTCATCTTTAGGATTTTCTATGTATAGTGTCATGTCATCGGCAAACAGTGACAGTTTTACTTCTTCTTTTCCAATTTGTATTCCTTTTATTTCTTTTTCTTCTCTGATTGCTGTGGCTAGGACTTCCAGACTATGTTGAATAAGAGTGGCGAGAGTGGACATCCTTGTCTTGTTCCTGATCTTAGTGGAAAAGCTTTCAGTTTTTCACGCTTGAGTATGATGCTTGCTGTTGGGTTTGTCATATACATTTATATGTTGAGTTAGGTTCCCTCTATGCCCATTTTCTGGAAAGTTTTTATCATAAGTGGGTGTTGAATTTTGTCAAAAGCTTTTTCTGCATCTATTGAGATGATCATATGGTTTTTATTCCTTAATCTGTTATTATGGTGTATCACATTGATTGATTTACGTATATTGAAGAATCCTTGCATCCCTGGGATAAATCCCATTTGATCATGGTGTATGATCCTTTTAATGTGCTGTTGGATTCTGTTTGCTAGTATTTTGTTCAGGATTTTTGCATCTATGTTCATCAGTGATATTGGTCTATAATTTTCTTTTTTGTGTGATATCTTTTTCTGGTTTTGGTATCAGGGTGATGGTGGCTTCATAGTATGAATTTGGGAGTGTTTCTCCCTCTGCAATTTTTTGGTAGTGTGAGAAGGATCAGTGTTAGCTCTTCTCTAAATGTTTGATAGAATTTGCTTGTGAAGCCATCTGGTCCTGGACTTTTGTTTGTTGGAAGATTTTTAATTATGGTTTCAATTTCGCTACTTGTGATAGGTCTGTTTATATTTTCTAATTCTTCCTGGTTCAGTCTTAGAAAATTGTACCTTTCAAAGAATTTGTCCATTTCTTCATGGTTGTCCATTTTATTGGCATCTAGTTGTTTGTGGTAGTCTCTTATAATCCTTTGTATTTCTGCAGTGTCAGTTGTGATCTCTCCTTTTTCATTTCTAAATTTATTGATTTGCGTCCTCTCCCTTTTATTCTTGATGAGTCTGGCTAAGTGTTTATCAATTTTGTTTATCTTCTCAAAGAACCAGCTTTTAGTTTTATTGATCTTTGCTATTGTTTTCTTTGTTTCTATCTCATTTATTTCTGCTCTGACCTTTATGATTTCTTTCCTTCTGCTGACTTTGGGTTTTCTTTGTTCTTCTTTCTCTAGTTGCTTTAGGTGTAAGGTTAGACTGTTTATTTGAGATTTTTCTTGTTTCTTGAGCTGAGATTGAATGACTATAAACTTCCCTCTTAGAACTGCTTTTGCTGTGTCCCATAGGTTTTATGTTGTCACGCTTTCATTGTCATTTGTTTCTATGTATTTTGTTATTTTTTCTTTGATTTCTTCAGTGATCTCTTGGTTATTTAGAAGTGCACTATTTAGCCTCCATGTATTTGTGTTTTTTACATTTTTTTTTCCTGTAATTGATTTCCATTGTGGTCAGAAAAGATGCTTGATACGATTTCAATTTTTAAAAATTTTCCAAGGCTTGATTTGTGACCCAAAATGTGATCTATCCTGGAGAATGTTCCATGTGCACTTGAGAAGACAGTGTATTCTGCCACTTTTGGGTGGAATGTTCTATAAATATCAATTAAATCTATCTGGTCTGTTGTGTCAGTTAAAGCTTCTGTTTCTTAATTTATTTTCTGTTTGGATGCTCTGTACATTGGTATAAGTGGGGTATTAAAGTCCCCTACTATTAATGTGTTACTCTTGATTTCTCCTTTCATGGTTGTTAGCATTTGCCTTATGTATTGAGGTGCTCCTGTGTTGGGTGCATAAACATTTATAATTGTTATATCTTCTTCTTGGGTTGATCCTTTGATCATTATGTAGTGTCCCTCCTTATCTCTTGTGACAGTCTTTATTTTAAAGTCTATTTTATCTGATACTAGTATTGCTAGTATCAGATACTAGCAATATCAATCCAGCTGTGATTAACATTTTGGGGAAGTAACTCCTATGATACATTAGAAGCAATACAAAATAAAATAAAATATTAAATAATTCTTTAAAACAAAAGAGTTTACTAAAATCGAAGTCCCACTGGACAGAAGCCCAGGGACCCCTGTCACCAGTGACCACTGGCAAACAGGATTTCAACTGCAAAGTTTGATTCCTACTTTCTAAGCAATTTTTTTAAGGCCTAGTAAAACTCTGTCAGTGTAATTAATGACTGAAAAGAGCAACCACATGGATTTCCATTGTTTCCTTCACAGGTAAGGCCTTGGAAAAGGCTGGGGGGAAAGAGTTCTTGGAAACAGTAAAGGAGCTTCGCAAGTCCCAGGGCCCTTTGGAAGTAGCTGAAGGTAAGTGTGGAATCAGGCCATGTTCCCTGCACAGCCTCACCACCTTCCCCTCCAGCATAACATGCTCCACGCACATTCAGTTTGCAGAGCAAAAGAGGCCATAACCAATCAGGTAGCTATTTTAGCATCTCTCAGATAATTTGAGCAGGCCTGCGTAGATCATTTCGTACACTTTGGGGACTATAAAGTGTCTGGATAGTTCAAGCCAATTTGCATCCCAGCTCACCCCAAAATGGTCTAGAGCAATTGGGTAACTTTGTGTGTGTGTGGAAAATACACATGACAAAATTTACCATTGTAACCTTCAAACATTGTACAATGTGGTGGCATTGAGTACACTCAGTGCTGTTCTCCATCACCACTATCTAGTCCCAGAACTTTTTATCACCTTCTGTGGAAACCCCACACCCATCAAGTAGTCACGTCGTCCCTCCCCCAACCCCTGGCAGCCACTAGTCCGCCTTCTGTTTTGATGGACTTGCCTCTTCTGGATGTTTCATGTAAGTGGAATCGTATAAATATGTGATCTTCTGTGTCTGGCTTCTTTCACTTAAAATGTTTTCAAGGTTCATCCATGTTGTACCGTGTATCAGCACTTCATTCCTTTCTATGACTGAATACTATTCCATTTGTTTATCCATTCATCATTTGGGTTGTTTCCACCTTTGGCTCTTGTGAATACAGCTGCTCTGAACATTTGTGCACAGGTTTTTGTTTGAACGCTTATTTTCAAGAATATTGGGTAACTTTTTGACAGGCGGGCCCAACTTCAGATCCGTGTACCCGCCGACCTCCAGGAACCATCTAGTCAGTGCCAAGTGCTGCCCTGGTGCTGGGGCTCCAAAGACAAATAAAACCCACTCCTGCCCTCAAGCACTGGACAGTCGAGGAGGAGAAAGAGACACACAAGTGGGGCACAGAGAGGGAGCCATGCTCTCTGCTTGGGGGAGTTGGGGAGGCGCCAGGGAGGATATAAGACCTGTGTGTGAGAAGGCTCAGTCAGGAGCAGCAGGGAGAAAGAGAGGAATGGCGGTCAGAGATGAGCCTTGCCCTTGGGCTGTGCTAAGGGTCTGGATTTGACCCTATACAGATGAGAGTAGGAGCTGGGGAATGTGATGATCAGATTTGATAGTTAGAAAAGTAATGGGGCTTCCGGTCAAGACAGAACATGAGTCTGCACTTTACAGTCTGCACATACCACTCCCCATACGATGATAGATAGAATTTCCTTTTTAAAATTTTAAGACAGAGCCACACTGGAATATAAAATAAATATCCAGGACTTCCCTGGCGGTCCAGTGGTTAAGATTCCACACTCCCAATGCAGGGAGCACGGGTTCGGTCCCGGGTCAAGGAACTAAAATCCCATGTGCCGCACGGCGTGGCTAAATAAATAAATAAATAAACATCCATGTGGACAGAGAAGAGCTGCAGGCGGCAGCAGCAGGGGGACGTGGAAGCCGCGGGCTGGGCTCCAGGTCTGGTAACGTGCAGAGCCATCAGGAGGTCAACTCTTACCTGCTGATGGGAACGGAGTCACCTCACGCTTGGAGGGGACCAGAGCCAGGCTCGCTGCTCAAAGCAAGGGCTGGATGCAACTCCCAAGCTCTTACAGGAAGCCAAGGCTCTGACCGCCACCCAGGGCTATGGCTCGTGTGAACTCTGTTTTCTAGAGTAGCAGAAGGGAGCAGAGAGCCCCTCGCCCAGGCCCAGGGCCACGTGGCCCACTGGCTCAGTGTCTGGATCTACCGCCTCCCCTATATGACCATGAGACAGAGCCCTGAATCATCCTTGTAGGACAGGATCCTAACTGCGGGGGTCTTGCAAACTGCCTGATGGGGTGGGAAGGAGAGAAAAATAGCTTCTCTACATAGAGTGAAAGCCTCCAACACGCTTCTAAACAGTTCCAGAGGCAGAAAATAGGAGGTAGAGAGGCAATATGTGAAAAGATGAAGAGATACAAACTACTATGTGTGAAATAAATAAGCTACAAGGATATATTGTACAACACAGGGAATACAGCCAATGTAGCCAATATTTTATAATAACTTTAAATGAAGTGTAATCTATAAAAATTTTGAAGCGCACCAGAAACTAACATGTTGTAAATCAACTATCCCTCAATTTAAAAACAACAAAAAAAAAGATCATGGCTGAGAATTTTCCAGAATTAAACCCACGAGTCCTCAGGTTGAAAACACTGAGTATATGGAATCAAAATAAATCCAAATCCTGGCCCATCAGGAATTCCCTGGCAGTCCAGTGGTTAGGACTCCACGCTTTCACTGCCGAGGGCCCGAGCTCAATCCTGAGAAAGATCCTGAAAGCCACGTGGTGTGGCTAAACCAAAAACAAACCCAAAAGAACCAAACAAAACCTGGCCCATCGTGGTGACGTCTCTAAAGTTGAAAAATCAAGAGAAACCTGAAAAGCAACCCCACGAACCCAGCTGGTTCTCCTGACAGCCGACTTCTCATCAGCAACAAAGGATGCTTGGAGACAGAAAAGAAGTATCTTCAAAGCACTGAGGGGAAAAACTGTCAACTAAGAAGTCCATGTATTACTTTGTTATTATTCAGCAGGGAGGGTGAAAGATGCAGAATTACAGACATGCAAAAATTGAGAGTCAGAAGCCCTGAGACTCTTGCTGAAAGGACCACAGAGGCCTCACTGGGAGAAACAGAAGTGAATCCAGAAGGAAGGAGAGGGCTGTAGGAAACAAGCAGGAGCTAAGAAATCGGGGCATATCTGTCAGCTCTAAGTATCCATGGCCCTGGGGCCAAACAGTGGTAGCTCCCTGGGAAGAAGGGATTGGTGAGGGTGAATCTGGAAAAGGGGAGACAGTTCATCAGGGTCTAACACCATATTTCATTTAATTTCAAAACACCATCCGTTGTCAGATATGCCCTTATTGTAAGAAAGAATAAATTTCCAAGATGGAGTGTCCAGTAGGAGACCCCACACAAAGCCAGGACACATTCAGTTTAAGAGCTAGCAAGACATGAACTACCATGCAGAAAGGGCAGCAAGTACCTTTTTTTTTCTTAATAAATTTATTTACTTATTTTTGGCTGTGTTAGGTCTTCATTGCTGGGCACAGGCTTTCTCTAGTTGTGGCGAGCAGGGGCTACTCTTCCTTGCTGTGCGCAGGCTTCTCATTGCGGTGGCTTCTCTTGTTGCAGAGCATGGGCTCTAAGCACGCGGGCTTCAGTAGTTGTGGCTTGCGTGCTCTAGAGCGCAGGCTCAGTAGCTATGGCGCACAGGCTTAGTTGCTCCGTGGCATGTGGGATCTTCCTGGACCAGGGCTTGAACCCATGTCCCCTGCATCGGCAGGTGGATTCTTAACCACTGTGCCACCAGGGAAGCCCCAAGTACCTGTCTTGACCTTGGCATTGGGTGGACAGAGGGGGACAAAAAACCTCACTAGGGAACTTGAACCACAAGCTGGTACTCCTGTGGATTTGCAGCTGAATCCACTGCGGCCCAAAAACTTCAATCAGGAAAGTTAGTGGGACATGACCTGGGTATGGTAGGGTCCCCAGGTGACACAGAAGCAAATGCAACTTCCCTCTGGAAGAACTCATCTCAGTCCAAGCCCACAGCCATTGTAAAATGCATCCTGATTCCAGCCAGGAAGGTGGATGGGACAGGGGTGGGAGGTGGCGGTAGAAATGAAGCAGATGGGCCTGGAATGAGACAAGTCAGAGGAAACCGACAGGTGGTGCCGGCGACAGAGATGGAGAAAGGGGAATCAGGCTTCGGGAGTGAATGATGATTTTCTTGGGCACAGGTTGGACCTGGGGCACCAGCAATGTCACTGGTAAGCAGGGGGTGAAAACTGAGGACGAAAATGGTTTGCAGATGGCTGTTTAAAAGCCAGGGTCAAGCACGTCGGGCAGCAGAGAGAAGAGCACCGGGCCTCGGCGGGCAGGGGGAAGAGGGGCTGTTGCAGGAACCTGAGACAGGAGGAAAAGCACAGTGTCGCGGAGACCAAGGATTAGCAGCAGCAGCTTCCCAGCCAGACAAGAGGCCACCCTGCAGTCCCCTTCGCTGTGGTGACCCTGAGAAGGTGGGCTCGCCTGAGGAAAGGTTCTGGAGGCCCTTTGCAGCTGCACTGCCATCCTCAGAGCATGGTCCTCACCAGGTGACATCACATCACATAAAGAGTATTAGCAGATGCTTCTACCAAATATCAGTGTCCCAAGCCCTGAGATCACTTGACCTTGACCTTGGCACCTGTAAAGAACACTATAAATTCTTACAACTACAAGCCAAGGTTTCCATTTCCAGTTGCCATGGAAATACTTTGTTTTAGGCTGATGTGCTATCATGGACTACCTTCAAAATCTAGTGTAAATAGCGGGCGTCAGAAGGATGAGAAGGCGTGCCATTTTTTTCCTGATTAAATGTTTGACTTAACATTGCTGTTAGTGGTATATTCCTCTTATTTAAAATGACTTTAGGGCTTCCCTGGTGGCGCAGTGGTTAAGAATCTGCCTGCCAATACAGGGGACACGGGTTCAAGCCCTGGTCCAGGAAGATCCCACATGCCACGAAGCAACTAAGCCCATGCGCCACAACTACTGAGCCTGCCCTCTAGAGCCTGTGAGCCACAGCTACTGAGCCCGCATGCCACAACTCCTGAAGCCCGTGCGCCTAGAGCCCGTGCTCTGCAACAAGAGAAGCCACTTCCATGAGAAGCCTGCGCACGGCAAGGAAGAGTAGCCCCTGCTCACTGCAACTAGAGAAAGCCCACGCGCAGCAACGAAGACCCAATGCAGCCAAAAATAAAATAAATAAATTTATTTAAAAAAATAAACTGACTTTAACATTAAAGAGAATACCATTCAGCTGGTAACATGATCATTACCCGGTGTGTAAAGAGCTGGAATCTCTCCAGCACATGAGAGCAGTGAGGGCCTCAGGGAATTTGCCCCAAGCAGGAAGGGCCCATCCCCAGGGCACTGGGTTCCCTTGGACTACAAGGCCGACAGGGACGTTCCGTTTCTGGTGTGCAAATGTACAAGGTCATAGAGTCAACCAGTCATACCCACTGCCTCCTCAGTATTTATATTGACTGATTCCTTCACTCACTCATTCGCTAATCAGATGGTTGGCGCCAGCTGGGCACTGGGAAGGCGAGGCGTTCACAGCCGTAGCTGACAGGCGGGGGACGCCCCTTGCATCTGTCTCCACCAGCCCTGGCATGTGCAGTCACAGCCTCTCCAGCACTGTGGGCGTCACTAGGAAACACGGCTCACATGCTGGGCGGGCATCATATATTGCAAATAAGTCTTTCAAACCAACCCCACACACTGCCCTAAAACAGACACACGTACATTTGTTACAAACACAGCCCGTAGCGGCCACAGCCTGCCTGAACTCCCCCAGGCTCCCAGAGCCTGGCCACTGCGGGAGGGTTGGGGACCTTTGCTACACCCGGCTCCTTGAATGGCACAGAGCCCCAGCTCCACAAGGTGGGCAGCTTAGGGGCAAGCAGCATGTGGGGTCAGAGTGGCCAGTGGATCAGGCCCAGCCCCTCTCCAGGGATCAACGGCCACAGGGACTTCCCGGGTGTTCCTCGTTATCAGCTCTGTCACTGATGGGAAATAGGTTTGGGGGTGGGGTGAAAAATAAAAGTAGGGAGTATGAACTGAAATTATGAGACAAGGCAGGCATAATCCAATTTCACAACCCGCTGTGAACACTTGCTCCCTGTAGGCTCCTCAGGTATGTAGAGATGATCGAAAGGGCAGTCCCTGTCTGAGGATGCGTACAACCCAGTAGATCGGTTCTAAATTTATGGAGGGTCCTCAAATCACCAAGCGCAAGGCCTGCATCAGACCTACCAAGTCAGGATCTCAGACGGGGCAAGAAGGGAGGGCTTGTCCATTTTTAAAAAGCCGTTGCATTGGTTTCCAATCGCTGCTCTAACAAATTAGCACAAACTTGGTAGCAACAAACAACACAAGTGTACTGTGTTAGCGTTCTGGAGTCAGAAGTCCACAATGAGTCTTTTTTTTTTTATAACCTTTATTTTTTTAGGCAGTTTTCTTGTCTGTTTGTTTTGGCCATGCTGCGCAGCTTGCAGGACCTTAGTTCCCCGACCAGGGATTGAACCCACGCCCTCGGCACAGTCCTAACCACTGGACCGCTAGGGAATTCCCCACAATGAGTCTTAAGAAGCCAAAATCGAGGTGCTGGCAGGGCTGGTTCCTTCTTAGAGCAGCCGTCCCTTGCCTGTTCCGGCTTCTAGGCTCCTGCATTCCTTGGCTCCTGGATGCATCACTCCAACTCCTGTTCCTTCATCACAGCACCTTCTCCTACCTTTGACTTCCCTGCCTCCCTCTTACTAGAACCTGTGTGATTACACTTAGGGCTCAACTGGAGAGTCCAGGGTAAACTTCTCATCTCACAATCCTTCACTTAATCACACCAGCAAAGACCCTTTTGCCATGTAAGGAAACATTCACAATTTCCAGGGATCAGAGACGATTCCACTGTGTACCTTTGATTAGGAGTCACCTAACCAGGAGGCAGACCATGTGAGAGTGTGTGACATGCTGTCACATCAGCTTTCAGTGTGTTTACCCAAAGCTTGTGCCAACTGTCAAAAGCAATTCTGATACGGCTCCTACTCTCCTAAGAGGGACACAGGCAATTGAGCCTAACCCCCTGGCTTAAGGTGAAGACGTAGGAAATAACCTGTGGCATTTCTCTGTCGTGTCCCAGCCGCCGTCAGCCAGTCCAGCGGACTTGCAGCCAAATTCGTCATCCACTGTCACATCCCTCAGTGGGGCTCCGACAAATGTGAAGAACAGCTTGAAGAGACCATCAAAAACTGCCTGTCGGCAGCAGAGGACAAGAAGCTGAAGTCGGTGGCGTTCCCGCCCTTCCCCAGCGGCAGGTAAGATGTTCTCCTCCAGGGGGGTGGCAAGGGTGCTGGGTCCGCTTGTCCAGCCTTCTCGCTGGGGACCAGCTGCTCCCCGACTTGGTCACATCCAGTCTGGCCATCCCAGAGGACGTGACCAAGGGCTGCCAGCACAGCCAAGCACGTTGACCAGGCGATAGAGCAAGAGACGCAGTTTCCATCCTTCAAAATGCAGGGAGAGGGCTTCCCTGGTGGCGCAGTGGTTGAGAGTCCGCCTGCCGATGCAGGAGACATGGGTTCGGGCCCCGGTCTGGGAAGATCCCACATGCTGCGGAGTGGCTGGGCCCGTGAGCCATGGCCGCTGAGCCTGTGCGTCCGGAGCCTGTGCTCCGCAACGGGAGAGGCCACGACAGTGAGAGGCCCGCGTACTGCAATAAAAAAAAAAAAAAAAAAAATGCAGGGAGAAAGCCCATTCTGGGAGGAGCAGGAGGCAGAGTTCTCTTCTGAGAGCCTTCTGAGAGCCACGTTCCTGCCAGCTATCCCAGTCTAGAGCACTGGATCCGAAACACCAGGCTCAAAGGCACTTGCTCCTCCAAATGTGGTCCACAGACCAGCAGCGGAGAGCCCACGGGGTTAGGATGCCAATCGCAGAATCCCCAGGGGATTCCGGTGCTGCTCTGGGGCTGGGAGAGCCTCGAGGCTGAGGCTGGAGAAGTGAAAGGCTCTCAGCAAGGGCTTGCTTTTAGGGGTTGGAGAAATGATTGCTCTAATTGCCACAGACCCCGACTGGGCATGGGAGCAGTATTTCAGGTAAATAATGAGGCTGTCTGCCCTCACGTGTAGCAGGGCCTCTCCCCTCACGCTCACAGCCAGTGTGAGTTATTGCTTTAATTTTGAACACCCTTTCTCCTGAGAAGCCCCTCTGTAGCACCGATATGATTTACACTCTGAAGACATTCTGTTACAGCCGAGTCACAGGAAGGCGAAGAAGGAAGGAATGAGGCCTAGCTTCCTGCCGTAATCCTATCTCAACCTGAGCAGGCAGCGCTGGGTCTCCACAGCCTGGCCTGGAGGCACTGCGGGTTGAATTCTTTGCATAGCTGGGCCCACATGCCGAGATGTTCTGGGCTTGGGACGGGGCAGCCGAGTGAGAAGAATTCTTATTAGGCGGGCCAATCCTGGACCCGCCCAAGGGGCTTGGTGGCTGACCCCAAATGACCAGGGGTGTCACAATGGCTGCGTCCCTAGCGCACAGCTCCACCATGGCATCCTGGGGCTTTTGGGGCCCTGCCCAGAATCGTCACTGCTCAAATTACATTGGCACGTCCACACAGGTTAGCGAGAGGAACACGAAATACATGAAACAGGAATTAATGAAGATGTACTTTTGAGCATACATTATTGCCCTTTAATAAACAATCTGTTCAGCATGTAAACCAGTTTTGAGGGAACTAATAAAACCTATATTGCCTTTTTTTTTTTTTTTTTTTTTGCTGTGCTGCGAAGCTTATGGGATCTTAGTTCCCTGACCAGGGATTGAACCCACGCCCTCGGCAGTGAAAGTATGCAGTCCTAACCACTGGAACGCCAGCGAATTCCCTATATTGGCTTTTTTTTCTTTTTCCTTCCTTTTTGCGGTACGCGGGCCTCTCACTGCTGTGGCCTCTCTCGTTGCGGAGCACAGGCTCTGGACGCGCAGGCTCAGCGGCCATGGCTCACAGGCCCAGCCGCTCAGCAGCATGTGGGATCTTCCCAGACTGGGGCACAAACCCGTGTCCCCTGCATAGGCAGGTGGACTCTCAACCACTGTGCAACCAGGGAAGCCCTATATTGGCTTTTTAAAATGCTGAGTTGGTAGGGGGTTTTTTTTTGTTTGTTTTTAACTTTTATTTTATATTGGAGTATAGTTGATTAACCATGTTGTGTTAGTTGAGTTGGTAGTTTTTAAAGCTCAGCTGGACTTGAGTCAGGCCACATAGATTCAAACACAGGCCACCGCTCACCAGCCAGCCCTAAAACCATTGTGCCACTCTGAGTCAGTGTGGCATATGTGAAGTGGGGACAGTGTGCCCTGTCTGTCCCCCTTCTGGGCTGTCCCTCTTCTGAGGTGAAAGGGGATCATGCGTGGACCAGCCTACACACGGTGAGACCCCGAGTGATAGGAACAGGACCTGGTGCCAAGATGAGAAGGAACCACATTGCCCCTACCCTGGGCTGAGGGCAGAGTTACTCCATGGGTCCCAGGACCAAAGTGACGTCAGCTCTTCTCTTCCTTTGGCACAGAAACTGCTTCCCCAAACAGACGGCAGCCCAGGTGACCCTCAAAGCCATCTCGGCCCACTTCGATGACTCGAGCGCATCCTCACTGAAGAACGTCTACTTCCTGCTCTTCGACAGCGAGAGCATCGGCATCTATGTGCAGGAGATGGCCAAGCTTGATGCCAAGTAGCCGCCCCGCGCCCACTGGTGGCCACCGCGCTCACCATCCGGAATCAGGAGGATCAAAGTCACAGGAGCTGGGTTTTATCTTTTAAAAGGAGAGAGGAAGGGTGATGGCAGGGGAGCGGAGGGCAGCTGAAAGGGAAGTGGGTGGCAGAGGCTGCGGGAGCAGGTCCTGCCCACGGGAAGAGCCCTCTGCATTTTATATTCTCGTTAAAAAGAGCCTCAGTCTGTAATTAACCAGGCCTCCACCAGGGGTTTCTTTCCATGTGTTTTCTTCCTGTTGTTTTAGAACTTTTTTAAAAAAACAGACTTCGTTTTAGATTTATAGCATTGACTTTTACACACTCACATACACAAAATCCTTTCAAAATTCTTAAAATCTTCTGTTTCTCCTTTTTTGCAAGGGAAGAGGGCAAAGAAGTGACTTGGGCTTTGTTGGCTGTCTGTATTCAGTGATGGAGAGAAGAAAATTAGAAAGGCATCTTACTGGTGCTTTTCTTCTGTTTTAGTGCCCCTACCCTTACCCCTATAATATCTGTAACTACTCCTAGAAAGATTTTGCTTCAGGCTTTTGTTTTGTTTTGTTTTTTTTTAAAGAAAAAGAAAATGAAAGGAAAAAAAATAAAAGATCCAGTGTCTTTCTTACAACATACTCTTTTATTGTAACATCTTGCTCAGTCTGGAGAACTGTGTCCCTATGGGTGGAAACTTAAGAATGTTATAAATAGAACCAGGCCTATCACTATGGAGCTGAGACTCCCACCATGCTAGGCCCCAGGTCAGATGGCACGGAATGGCTTGTGTTTCTCAGGCAACAGGTCCCACTTCCAGAAGGGGAGCCTGGTTGGCTGTGGTCCACGGGAATGGAGGACTGGGTGAAGCCTCCCTGGGGTGGCCATCCTTTGGGACAAAGGCACAGTCTCACTTAGGCCTGGGCAACAAAATGGAAGAGACCTGGGCCACAGCCCAGACAGGACAGACCAAGAACCCTCGTGAGGGTGGTATCCTAAGAATTCTGGCCAAGTACCCAGAGGTTACCATTAAAAGTGGGCAGGGGGCTTCCCTGGTGGCACAGTGGTTGAGAGTCTGCCTGCTGATGCAGGGGACATGGGTTCGTGCCCCGGTCTGGGAAGATCCCACATGCCGTGGAGCGGCTGGGCCCGTGAGCCATGGCCGCTGAGCCTGCGCATCCGGAGCCTGTGCTCCGCAACGAGAGAGGCCACCACAGTGAGAGGCCCGCATACTGCAAAAAAAAAAAAAAAAAAGTGGGCAGGGAGAGGTAGGGTGGGCTGGGGCAGGGCCTGAATTTATTCAGATGAACTCATCAACAACTTCTGCCTTAGAGATCTTGCCCATGTGGTCCAAAATAGGTTTATTCTGATTAGAAGTCCTCTCCCAAACAGAGGAGTCATTTTTCTACCTTAACATAGTTGGTGGCAGGCATTATTGCCACATGGCTACACCTCCAGATAAGTGACATTGGGGTTGACCAAGAAACAAGCAGCACAGAACTACAAAGGTTCCCACAGGGTACCCCTGCCCCAGCATTGGCTGGAGTTTTGTCACTTACAAATTTGCCTAAGACAGTAGCCTGGAAGCATGCAGGGGTTCACCTACTGAAACCTCCTCTGCTCCCTGAATGTTAGCAGGATGGCGACCCACCCGACGGTCACACTAGCTTGGCTGTCTTTCTTTAAACACCCCCAGCAGCTGGCAGGCCAGGTTTCTGTCTTAACCCGTTAGCTTTGTAAAAAAACTCACTCTCCATTAGGATGGACTCACCAGGAGGGAAATTTTATCTAACGCTTCTTAAATAACAACCTATGGTATATAATCAGGATCTAAAAATAGAAATATAGAAAGATTCATGAAGATTAAAGACGGTAGGGACTAACAGTTTAAAATTAAGCTCCTATTAACAACCTGAGTGTTGCAGGATGTTATAGGCTTCCCCACCTCCTAATGTGATGGGAGAGGTTGGGATGTAGGCCATCTCTCCACCCCAGTCCCCCTTCCTTAGCTGGTCTCCTTGTGCAGGCCCTCCTTCCTGCCCTTACAGACAGGGAGACCCTTCCTGCCACCAGGATACTGAGCTCTCGCCCATACTCTGAGAGCTCTGAATGCCACACACCATGTGCATGCGTGCGCGCGCACGCACGCACACACACACACACACACACACACACACACACACACACCCAAGAGGAGGCTGGGGTAGAGAAGGTGGGCTGTGCCCTCCCCAGGACCAAGTGAACCATTCAGCCAGCAGACCTTTGAAACAGAAAGACTCCTTTAA
Organism: Aethalodelphis obliquidens; assembly: GCF_003676395.1. Classification (NCBI taxonomy): domain Eukaryota; kingdom Metazoa; phylum Chordata; class Mammalia; order Artiodactyla; family Delphinidae; genus Aethalodelphis; species Aethalodelphis obliquidens. The sequence goes on along the minus strand of NW_020837981.1, from coordinate 14,418,291 downwards.
GGGTGTCTTTTTCTTTTAACACCAATATCCCTCTCTCTCTCTCCCAGTTTTTGGTTTTGTCTAAGTTGTGTTTCTGGTCAGTACATCACTGACATCTTACTCCAGGAAAAGAGCTTTTGCCCTTTGGCATTTGTCAAGCGGGTACCATTTGTCAAGAAATCTGATCGCCGGGCGGTGACAGTACCTATCTCCCGCCCAGCCTCCCCATCAGGGTGGAGACTGCCGCATGGTTTTCCAGCTCGTGGAGACCAACAGGTCCCGGCTCTTGGCCAGCCGAACCATGAGCCGCCCCACGTAGAAGCCACTGATCTGGCCCACGCCGTCATTTCTCCCCATGGCCAGGAGGAACGTCAGCGAACCTGTGAAGCAGAGCCGTGCACTAAACTAGAATCCTGCTCACCATCCATGGGCCTGCAACTCCCAGGGCACAGACCCTTCCCGGGGCCTTCAGTGTCAGGGCAGGGAAATGCGTAAGGCCTTCAGGAACGTGCGCAAGTCCCTGACATACTTTCCTAGAGCTCTGGGCGAGGTTTCTGTCCCCAGCTTTGAGAGTGTGTTCTAGCGGTCAGGCATCGTAAAGCCCACAAAGGCTTCACCGTTTCTAACCCCGACTCTCTTAAAACTGTGCCGCGTGGGGAGCTTCCTGACCTGGCTTGTAGGCTTTGAGGGGCCTCTGTTTCATGGAGTTGACGATGTTGGCCACGGCGACACTGGCGTGGAGGCTGGCGTGATAGGCCATCTTGGGCTCCCTCACATCGGCGCAGTCACCAATGGCGTAGATGTGGCTGTAGCCCTCCACCTGGAGGTACTCGTTCACTCTCAGAGCGCCGTCGCTGGCCAGCTGATCACCTGCGAGAAAACCAGCCCAAAACCAAGATCCTGAGCTGCCTCAAGAAGTGGCCAGCAGAACACAGTGAGGATGGGCTGTGGTGCCGGTCCAGCTACCCTCCAAAGGCACATCCTCAAGAGGCAAACCTCCTGTCTGGTTTACTTCTGCCTGAAGTCCCCCCCTCAGAACTCTTCCTGCAAAGGCGAGGTGACTATTTTGGGGTGGAAACTGGTCAGAAAGACCAGCAAGTGTCATTTCATATAACGCACGTGACTCTTTGTAAGTTACCACGATTGACAATGACTCACTTACGATGATTAAGTTACACCCTAGCCCAGTCTTGGACTTCCTTTTCAATGTGGATCAGATTTTTTAAAATAAATGCAGGGCTTTAATAGATGATAAACTTTTCTTTTTAAGGGACTTAAAAGAATTTACCTTTGAAAACATACCATTAGGACCATTAGGTGTTAAGTCCTGGGATCTCTGTATATTATAAGTCCTCGATCCCAGCCCCACACATGGCCTGGACTAGCTTCCTTCTGGGATTGGATAATTCTTTCCTGCCAGACACACAGCAGGAGCTTCTTGTCCAGGAAAGGTATCTGGCAGTAAATGATGGGGACCTGGGGACATGGCCACCTCGGGGCCTGAGAAGGAGCCACTGAGCCTCCAGCTCACAGATGGAGCCATGGGTCCAGCTCCCCCCACCTCCAGTTAGCTCAATAGGTCAATATGCAGCTTTACGCACGGAGGCCTCATTACCCCCCTCTCCCCATGACCGTTTCCAAGCTCAAGTGGCAAACGTCTGGGTCAGGGTTTGGGGAGAGCAGCACACCTGTGAACAGAGAAAGGCCTGACCCTGGAATTTCCTCTGCATTGGTGTTCCAAGGAAGGTAACAGAAAAATAGATCTTTTTCTTCCTTCTGAAACCTGTTCCCATCTCTCACCACTAGGCGGTGGGCTCCGATTTTGGAAGATTCTGGTCACTTTGGCCACCCTGGCCTCAATCACCATCAACACAGCTGAGGAAAGCCCAGCAAGAGTGGCCCTGAACCTAAATTTAAAGTCTGAAGAGACCAAATGAGCTGTTGAGACTGGGGCTGGGGGTGGGAGGGTGGAGTGCCAGCTCCTCGGGGGAGAGGCCTGCAGGGCCTTCTCCGGGGCTGGAGGGGGAGGAGTCACGGCCCGGCCTCCCACTTACCAAACGCGCTGCGGTAGGCCGAACTGTTGATCTTGATACCGCTGCAGGCGATCACCAGGTTGGCGGCCACCTCCGTGCCTTTGTCCGTCTGCACCGTGATGTGCTCGTGATGCTTGTTGAGAGGCAGCGCCTCCAGGTTGCTCACCCGCTCACCTGTCAGGGGAGGCCCGTGACCAGGAGGCTGGCAGAGGGCAGGCACGCCACCGAGGCGGGGGCCCAAGCCAGGGCTGGCCTGGGGGCTGGAGACCGGTCCGCTCTGCCACCCCAAGAAGCACAATCTGGACATTTGGCCCCAAGGGATCCGATGGAAAGCAAGTTCCAAGAAGCAATTAGGGGAAGTGAGGCTGAGTTTCCCAAGAGGTTCTGGGAAAAACTATTTGAGGAAGACCTCAACCACGCCTCCCTGAATGTCCACTCCTAACCAGGAAAGATGAGCCCTCTGGGCTCACCACCGACAGGGGTAAGCAAGGGAAGTCCAGGGCCGGCCCACTCTCCTCACTGCCTGGAAGTGCAGGCGGGCAGAGGGCTGCACAGCCACTTCTGCAGAGCCCAGGAGCCGGGAGGGCTCTCAGAGAGCAGACACCTCGCCCGCCCTGCAAAAGGTGAGAGTGTCGGGCCCGTGAACTGGGGGGCGGGGGTCACACCCCCGGGAGAGAGCCCCACTCTAACATGCTGGGTAAGTCTCTTCCCTTCTGCTCTGGACAGAAGCCACGCTCTCCACCAGCCTCAAAATACAAACCCAAAACACCTATTCTCTCCACTAAAGAGATATCATAATTCAGGTCAAATCTTTTATATGATTTTTTTTTTTTTTTTTTTTGGCCTCACCACACAGCATGTAGAATCTCAGTTCCCTGATCAGGAATCGAACTCGCGCCCCCTGCGTTGGAAGCACAGAGTCTTAACCACTGGACCACCAGGGAAGTCCCTTTTATATGACTTTTTAAACCATTCAACAAATGGGTACCACCTGTACTGTATCCAAAGCAACAGCCAGGACAGTGCTGCCTTCATGACAGGAAAATCCCGTAAGTACCGGGGCCTCTGCCCTGCCTGGGGACGGACACACCTCCAGCTGGACGACAAGGCTAAACAGGCTCTGCAGCCCCACCTCAGGACACAGAGAGCCTGGGGTTGAGCGAGGCCACGCTCAGGCTGTGAGCAGGGACCAAGCCGCAGCCAAGTCTCACCAGGCCAGGGAGAGGGGCAGGGCAGGAGGGGCCTGACACATACTCAGCAGCAGCTGCACGCCTTTCCGGAGGAGGATCTCCTTCACTTCCTGCCGGACACAGGGCAGGAGCTCCTTGTCTGCGAGGGCCATTCGGGAGTGAATGAGAGTGACCTGGGGACAAACAACCACAGGGCAGAGAGGGAGCCACTGAGTCTCCTGCTCACACAAAGAGGCTTGAAAACACATCAGCCTGTCTCTCCCACCTCCTCCCCAACTTCCAGTTTACAGGTGAGGAAACGGAGGGCCCAGAGAAGTACTCTGCCCACTGCTAGAACCAGTTAATGGTGAGCTGGGCTGGAGCCCACATCTCCCAGAGTAGGATTTTTTCCGACGTGCCAATGCTTCACAACACACACCTCACCGAGGGCCACGTGGAAAATGATTTTCAAGCATCCTTGGGCACTTATACAGTCTATATATAAGCCATCGACACTCTAACTGTAAATCAGGCTGACATTTACATTAAGGCTGGTTCTAAAACTGGTGCTTCCAGGCACGTCTACGTGCCGTCTGGGTCAGCAGTGAAGTGCGAGGGGGCCTGCAGTGATGTTCCAAGCTTGAGCTGTGAAATCAGACTGCATGGGTTGAAATCCCATCTCAGATACCCACTCAGTCACCTCCTGAAGACCCAGTAAGATGGATCACAGTCCTACTGAGGAATATTGTAATGATGAAACGAGAAAGTAAGTGTAAAGCACGTAACTCAGCACACAGTGACTCTTTAATAAAGGGTGGCTACTGTTACTCTTATTTGTCTATTAGTTATAAACATTTGGGAATTATACTGAGTTATTTACTACTTCAGACCAGTCCTTACCCCATAAATCAAAATTAATAAACTTCTACATGAACCACCCATAATAATTTCCAATAATTTGTCAGAGAATAGCCATATAATTAAATTAGCCCATATTTATCTTACTTTTCAAAACCAACCTGCCTTTCCCTAGGGAAAAAGAACCAGACACAGGCTCCACGTGGCTCCCAGTAGCTGATCTGGCATCAGCTGCAGGCAAGCCGTTGCCTCACGGACCCATAACTGCCCATCATCACTGAGCCCCAGGCTGAGCCTTCACAGCCTGCTTCCTTCCTCTCCAGGATGCTGGCAGGGTCTCCATCCCTTTATCACTAAAAAGAGGCAGTGCTGGCCAGTCCTTCCCCAGCATGGGCTGTGAGGTGTACACTTCGGGGTCCCCCTACGTGCTGTCTAGGGCAAGGGCTACTGTCCCTTAAAGACCAAAAGGCTGTGCTTGCTCCAGACAAGACACCGATGAGGGTGCCTTTGATCAAGCTGGTTGTTAGCAAAAAGAGGTCATCAAAAGTCTACGTTTCTATTGCAAAGGCCACATTACTGCAGGGGACGTGGGAGTTAACCTTTCATAATGTATCCCCCCAGGGCATGGTCCTCCGGGTTGGCCCAGAGGGCAGAACCCTTCACTGAACTAGGATGCACCCTGGCTCTCCAGGTAAAATTCCCAGCAGAATGGGACTTTAGGGGGTCCCCCAGTGCAGAGAGCAGGAGACAGGAAACACACGCTCCCACTTTATGGTAACGGGGCTCCCCTCCCAGGCCCTGAGCAAATTCTGATGTTCGTCAGACAAAAAAGAAGCCCGCCTCCGAGAGTTCAAGGCCAAGGCCACTGGCCCACCTCTTTCTCAGGGTATTCTGTTTTAATCTCTGCTGCCATCTCCACTCCCGCAGAGCCTCCTCCGATCACCACGATGGACTGTGCGCACTGGACCTGGAGGAGGAGGAAATGTTAAGGTGCGCCCTCAAATCTGCCCTGCCTCGGGGTCCGCCTGGGGAGTGGGTTCCTTGGCCAAAGGAGCGTAGAGAACCTTTTCCAAGTTCAGGGTCCAAATGTGCTGCCTCGGGGCCAGCTCTTGCTGGGTGTCTCCCTGCATTTCTCACTCAACTCTCACTACCTGCCCAGCTTGCAGGTGACCCGGATCTGCCTGAGTTCCAGGCCGGGTTCCTAACCTCCACTCTTACATCTGCTCATGACTGTGCCAGAGGTTCCCCAGGCCTCTCAGCAGCTGTGCAGAGAGGGAAAGACCCGGCCTTGGTCACACAGCTGTAGGACCTTTTCTGGGTCCCCACACCTCATCTGTTCAGTGGGGACAGACCCATTCCACCCACCTCTCCAGATCCCCGTGAGAAGTGACTGACAGCATGGATCCAAGCCCGCTCTATAATATAAACACAAGCCCCGTGCAAACAGGAGCCAATCGCCACATGAGCAGGTCCAAAGGTCTCCTCCCAGGAGCCTCTTCCTGGTAACTCTCCATCTCTACAGCGCCACTGCAGCCCCAGGCATCCCCACAGCTGTCCCACTCTCCCAGGGCCCCCCACCCCCGGCTCTGCCCTCACTGTCCTGCCGCCAGGCAGCAGGCAGCTCACCTGCGTCACCATGTCCTCATAGGCCTGGATGGCCATCTGCTGGCTGGACACCTGGTTAAACTTGCCTGGGAAGAGCCCAGTGCTGCCCGTGGCCAGGATGAGATATGTGAAGGACAGGGCCTGGGAGGGGCAAAGGAAAGAATGGTGAGGGCAGACCTGGGCTCCTGCATCCAACCCCAGGCTCCACCAGGCAAGCAGCGCCAAGGGGGAGAGGCCTCCTGCGGGGGAGCAAAACCATCACTGGTTAGACCAAGGGATGGTGCTAGCACCCAGGAAATACCCAAGGAGGCAGAGCTTACCGCCTGCTGGACCTCCCACCATCAAACAGGACGGGAGGGGAGAGCTCCCCACAGCAGCGGGGCAGGTGAGCAGGCAACAGGAAACGGCTCGTGGGGAATAAGCAGGATACCAGCTTCCAGTGTGGAGTTAGTTTAGAATCTCCCTATTATTACCATTATTTTAGAAAAAATTTCCCCTTATCCTGGCCAACAAAAACAAAGTTGGGGGGGGAGCGGACATCCTGTTTGGAGCCTAAATATATAAAACTGACAAACCCAGAGCTGCTCTGATGGAAGGGGGACTGGAGGGTCTGTATCCCACTCAGACCCCACTACCCCCGTGGAGGCCTGAGACGCCCTCATGGACCCAAAGCCACAGGATAAGGACGTTCTCAGTAATCTTGCCAACTGGAGATTCTACAGCCTCAAAATCGATTCCAGGAAGATTGATTTATTCACACTAAACCACACTCACTGAGGACAGGAATTGGAGCCCCTTTGTACAGTCCCCCCTTAGCTCTGACTAGAGTAGAGGGCCAGGCTGGAGGGTACCATCAGCATGGCGGGTGGGCTGCTGGCAGCTTGCTGACGGAGCTCTGGTCCCACAAGGATACAACAGGCACCGTGCTTACCCCAGGGCTGAGGGACACAAACTTCGGGAAGAAAACCTCTGCCCCCCCGGGCGATGTGGGATTGTGGTGCCTACCCTTTGATTCCAGACAGTGAGGGGGCCCCTGGGCTGGGACCCTGGCTCTCAGAGTGAGGGCTCTGGGGCAAAGCTGCCTGGGTCCAAATCCTGGCTGAGTCTCTCCAGCTGTGGGGTCTTGGGCAAGCCTCTTAACCTCTGGGTGCACCGAGGCTACTCCACCTCCCTCACAGGGTCACAGTGGGCGTTAAAGGAGATCGCGTGAGGCTTAAAACAGTGCCCGGCATACAGAGAAGGCTCTGCACCGCTCTCCTGTGGCTGCTGGGGCCCAGCCTTTGCTCAGGAGGCATCTGCTATCTGCCAGGCACCAGGAGGGCATGGGGGGGCCCTTGCCCCTAAGGAGACGGGCCCAGGTGTCCTCCCACCAGCAGCCACATCCCAGGGGCCCCCTGAAGCCAGCTGAGGATGGCCAGCCCCCGCTGGGTTCACCTCGCCGTCCTCCAGCAGCACCGTCTGATTCTTCAGGTCTATCTCAACCACCAGGCCCTGCCGGAAGTTTTCCTTGAAGGTCACCGAGTAGGAAATGAATGTCTTTTTGGCAAACCCTGGGGAACGGACAGAGAGGAGGTCACGGTGTAAAACTGGGCTGCCCACAGGAGGCCAGAATAACTCAGAACATTTCCAGAGCTGCATGCCAACAGGGGCCCCTTGGTTAAACAGCCCCTGGGTACTCACTACCCCCTAAAGCGCCAGTCTGGGCCCCAGGTCCTCGGAGAAGCTCTCGCTCTGACTTCTGGGGCCTTGGTATGGTAGCTGCTTAAGGCCAGGGACCTTAAGATTCCCCGGAATTTGTCTAATGGTGGAATTTAGGCACCTTGCCCTAAAGGGAGAAAACCACCCTGTGATCCACAGTGGTGACAAGACCACGGTCACAAAGAAAGCCCCAGAGAAGAGACCATTACCACTCTCCACGGAGGCCCGGAGGGCTGCCACGTTGTGGTGGAAGGAGTCCTTCATGTCCACCAGCACGAAGGGGATGTTCAGCACCTGCAGTTGGCTGGCGGCCGCGATGCCGCCAAAGCCCCCGCCCACGATCACCACATGCACGGCTCCCACGTCCATCGAGACCTGGGACCCCATCTCGGACCAGGTGCTGCTGGGGTAGGAGGAGAGACCACATCAGATTCAGGGGGCTCGAGGGCTGGGTGGGGAGAGGTGGGTCCATATCAAGAATGGCCTCAAATGCTAAGACTTGATCTTTTAAAAGTATGTAATCATCTTTTACGAAATTCCATTTTTTGTAAAATTTGAATTAAATTCCAAAGGAATAAGGAGTATCCTAATTCCATCTCATCCCCTCAACCACCCAGTTCCCTTCTCCAAGGCATCTACTGTTACCAAGTTTACATGAATCCTTCCAGAGATATTCTGTGCACCTACAATCATGATTATTGTTTTTGCACATGTTAAACAACTGTTTTTGCACTCTTTTTCACTCGTAAATATATTTGTTCACTCAACAGTATAAATTAATGGACCTCCTGCTCTTTGACATGTTCTGTGCTATGGATGCCGTGGTCAGAGAGACAGACAGACAGATATGGTCTCAGCCCTTGTAAAGGCAGGGTTTCAGACTCAAAGGGCCAGATGGATGATGTAGCTGTGGGAAGCTGGGCAGGTGCACAGTAACCAGAAACGGTGGGTACACCTCTGGGGAATTGGTAAGCACAGGCCACATTAAAAGAACTAAACAAAATTATTTAAGCACACTACTAAGCAAACACTGAGACCAGATTCCACCCAGCTCACATGTCACCAGCTTCAGCCCCAGGTCTGAGGAGATCACTTAGCCAGTTATGACAATCAGTCTGCAAAACAGGATGCGATGGGACTAAGGCCATGACAGTACGGTGGGGAGGAGGGGCCTGCTGTGGGCAGGTGGTCCCCTGAGCATTCCTGGAACAGAGGACGTACACTGCGACTGGTGGGTGACACCCCCCAGGAGGAAGCGGGCAGGGAGAAGTCTCTGCTGGGAGAAGGAACAGTGCTGGTTAAGGACCAAAAGGGAAGTCTGCTGGTGAGAAACAGGATGGAGAAGCGCTCATCACATGGGCTCCAGTGAGAGGGGCAGGGGGTGCAAGGTCCTGCTTGATGTCGAGGAAAGGGAACCTGCAATCGAAGAGAGTACCTGCAGAGGATGGAGGGCCAAGTGTGCACCAGGCTCACACTCACACATGAGCACGGCAAGGAGGGAGGAAGTGGACAGACAGCAAGCTGTCAAAAAGCTCAATGGGGAAGAACATTCCAGCCCACCTCTCGGACATCACTGCAGGCAGCTGGAAGGTCACCACTCTGTCCTCCATCAGGTGTGTAGTCTGGGGCACAACCCCTCCCCTCTCTGGGCCTCCATTTACCCCCTGTAATGGGAGGAGACAGCCTAAAATGTCCTTGCACAATAGGTTTCCAAGACATGGTGACCCCCAAGATGGTCCCCAGATCTTCCCACACTTATGGGGGCGGCTTACGGTTGGACCTCCAGACACTGTTGTCATTGGTATTCAAATGCACACAGTCTAATTTCTCCTCTGGGGAAGTGAAAACCTGGGCAAGGGAGGGTAGATCTGGCATAGGAGATTGGAGGGGATTTAACTTTGTTTCTCATTGGCTAAATGGTCCCCAGTGCATTGAGGCTTGTGCATCCTAGGGCTGGGACCAAAACCAGTCCCCCAGCAGGCAGTGTCACCTTCACTGTTCCAGGCCCTCAGTAGGTGGTCCAGAGCTGGCCCCGTGAACGTTCATCAGGCTGAATCTGCCACCTAGGCCAGGACCCAAGAGGGGCCCGGGGACCAGCCAGGGACAGGAGCGGACACCAGGAGCTGAGCAGGGCCTGGGAATGTGGCAGGCAGTCAGGCAAGCTATGGAAGGGGTGCATTTCACCTGCCCCTTCAACACGGCCCCCTTTGTGCCAGCTTGCCCTTGGGGCCAGCAGCCAGAGAAGAGGTCAGAGAAACACCCAGAGAGCTCTGCTTCCAAGCTGGCGGGGCACAGGCCTGAGAGAGGCTACCCAGCTTGTTGGGGAGAGGGGTCCACCATGGACCACCCAGGGAAGCTCAAGGTGGAGCCCTGAAAAACAGCTGGGGCCAGGGGCCTTCTTCACAGAGGGAATAGCTTAGGCCAAGAAGTCCAGTGGCAGGAAGGGAGGGGGTGGGAGGGGTTCAGGGAACAAGGTGGGGCAGCCAGGAGGGCAGGGGACAGGGGACAGCACACACAGAGGGCCTGTCATGCTAGGGCAGTGTCTGGGCCTACATGCTGCCCTGGGGCCCTCGCAGGGAAGAAAGCCCAGTGAGCCCAGCACAGGCCTGATGGGCAGTGGGTTAGCCAAAGGAGTTGAACCCCTGCTCCCTCAGCCCCCCAGGATCATTAACTGGCTTCCCCAAAGGACAAACCCTGGCCTCACCCAACTAGGCACAGCCCTCAGTAAAGGTGAATTGACTCTTTAGAGTTCCAGTGCAGAGTCTGGGGCCTGAGGGCACACCCAGGCCCAGAGGGGCTGCCATAGCTGGGCCAGGGAGGGGAGGCGCTTTTATACCACAAGCCAACTGAGGCCTCTTCTGAAATCTGTTCTCTCTCCTCCACTAACCTCTGACACACCCACTTGGGGAACGGGGGGCCTGGTGACGCTCCAGCCCATTCCACCGTTTCTTCCCGGCAGCCTCCCTTGCCCAACACTCTTGGACACCCGCCTCTCCCTTGGCTCTTCCAATGCCAATTCTCACCTGGACCCGAGGACAGCTAGACTCCCCTCTGCTCAGCCATGACCTACTTCACCAGACACCTAAATCATCGGCTTAAGCCATGGACCAGCACTCCTAGCCACACACCCTGCAGGTGCTCAAAAGGCAAGCGTGCAACTGATGATGCTGAATTATATGTCCTAATGTAGCAGCAGTGCTGGGCAAACAGCCTCAATCAGTGGGCGACTCCATCAATCAATGGAAACCTCCACCAACGGGGGATTAGAGGACACACTATTACACACCCGTACAATGGAATATTCTGGAGACATTCAATTTTACAGTGGAAGATTTTCTACATGAAAAGTTTGTCCACAATTCATCCGCACCCACAGACTGTACAAGACCAAGAGGAAAACATAATGTAAGCTACGGTCTGTGGGGGATTATGTCATTGTAGGTTCAGTAACAAACACACCACTCTGGTGAGTGATGTCGATAATGGAAGAGGCTATGCACGTGTCAGGGCAGGAGGCATATGGGAAATTTCTGTGCCTTCCACTCAATTTTGCTGTGAACCTAAGACTACTCTAAAAACATAAAGTCTTAGAAAAAAAAAAAACAACCTTGTCCATCAAAAAGTCAGATAATAGAAAGTCACGTAGAGCCTAATCTCCATTGAGGGCCATCAGACCCAGGCACCCAGCTACATATACACACATACAAGTGATGATGACAACAGCGAGCACCCACTGCGCTTTTATCAATGTCTTTGCGTTGAACAGGTGGGGTTTCCTCCTCATTTTGGAAAGAATTTCAGTAACTTGCCCCAGTTCAATCCTCAACCGTCTGGCCAGATCTGCACTCTAAACCAAAATGCTAATAGTGGTTGCCAGATGATGTTTTTACTTTCTTCTTTGAGCTTTTCTCCCCCTTTTTTGTACTGTTTGAATGTTTTTAAATGAAATAATAAAGCTTTAAAGACAGAGCTGGCTTCCTACAATCTAATGTTTTTAATTGAGATATTTTTTCATATATTATAAAATTCACTATCTCAGAGTGTACAACTCAGTGGTTTCTAGTACACTCATAAAGTTGTGCAATCATCACCACAATCTAATACCAGAACATTTTCATCACCCCTTCCCCCAAAAGACCCCACATCCATTAGCATTCACTCCTCATTCCCTCCTCCCTCCAGGCCCTGACAACCACTAATCTTTCTGTCGCTATAGATTTGCCTATTCCATAACTTTTGTGTCTGGCTTCTTTCACTTAGTGCAATATTTTCAAGATGCATTCAAGCTGTAACTTATAACAGTATTTCATTCCTTTTTATGGCTGAGTAATATTCCATTGTATGGAGATACCACATTTTGTTTATCCATTTGTCAGTTGATGGACATTTGGGTTGTTTCCACCTTTTGGCTGATATGAATAAGGCTGCTATGAATATCTGTGTACAACTTCTTGTGTGAACAAAAAATTCTCTTAAGTTTATACCTGGGAGTGAAATTGCTGGGTCCTATGGTAACTCCAGATTTTACTTTTTGAGGAACTGCAAACCTACCATCTGATTTTACTGACCATCAAGGCAAGAGGATGAGCACAGAGAATCTTAACTGAATCTTCCCAGATGCAGGAATGTTAGCATAAAAGCAGGTCCAAGGGGACTTTCCTGGTGGTGCAGTGGTTAAGAATCCGCCTGCCAATGCAGGGGACACAGGTTCGAGCCCTGGTCCCGGAAGATCCCACATGCCGTGGATCAACTAAGCCCGTGCACCACAAGTACTGAGCCTGTGCTCTACAGCCCGCGAGCCACAACTACTGAGCCTGCATGCCACAACTACTGAAGCCCGCGCGCCTAGAGCCTGTGCTCCACAACAAGAGAAGCCACCGCAGTGAGAAGCCCGCGCACTGCTGCGAAGAGTAGCCCCCACTTGCCACAACTAGAGGAAGCCTGTGCACAGCAACGAAGACACAACGCAGCCAAAAATTAATTAATTTATTTATTTTAAAAAAAAAAAAAAGCAGGTCCAAGAAAACAATTCCTAACTGTCCAGCAACTCCTAAGTAATTTTGCCTTTGCCCCTCCCCCAACACACACACAGTATGGTCTACACTCAAATTTTCTCAGTAAATCCTGTTTTCTCTGCCAAGGACACCCAGCCTGATCCCAGGGGGATTCTTCTCTAATAATACAAAGGGCTTTTAGGAATCTACTGAAAAACAAGGAAGTTATATTTAGGCCAAAGCTGTGGGGAGGTTATGCCTCAGAAGACACACAGCAGACCCATGTGGGCTCTGATCAAAGCAAAGATGTCGTCCCAGAATTGTTTCATAGAGATTACAAATAAAACACCCAGCTTTTGAGCGCTCACCAGTTACCCCCAAGGTAGATTTCCACAGCCGTGTCCAGAGTGGCCGTCCTGGATGAGAGGGCCTACAGTGTGACTTGAAGCACCATGAATATATCTCTCCAACCCGGCGAAGGCAGAGGGGTGGGCAGCCTCCCTCACTGGACCCCAGGGACCAGGCTGAGAGTGGGCACTCCATGGCCAGTCCTCCAGGGAACACATGGTGAACAAAACCCAAAAAGACCGATTTCTGAAAGAGGCTCAAAGTCTGAAGAGGGCTGTCCTTTCACGCCCTCAGGAGAGGGCACTTCTGGGCAGACGGGCTCATGCGGGTGTCATACAGGCTCCGGTGCTGAAACCTAGGCCGCACAACTTGTACAGTCTCCTGGGAGCCAGTCACTTTGTGGTTCCCTTAACATCCCCATGATCTGTGCCTGGACCCTGGCTTCCTCTTTTCACCACCAGACACAAAGATCAGGCTGGCCCTGGTGCACACCCCCTCTACCCAGCTCCTCCCTAACTGCTGGGTAGACCCGAGCAAGGCCCCGCCCAGCTGGGCCTCAGTCTTCTCCTGTGAAATGGACCTTCCAGATGCAGGGTTACACACGGCCTTCCTTGGAGGGCTCTGAAAGCTTGGGGCACATACACACACCCAAGCAGGCCTCCTTGATAATTTATATATTTTACATGTTGGCCTTTGAACACAAGGTGCAGAGCCGGGACACCTAGAAGCCCCTTCACAAACTTGGAAGACCCTTCACAAACTATGTCTGACCCTCTGCCCTGTGCCTGTCCTCCGGTGGGACAGTCAGCTCCTAAGCACCTCTCCCCTCCCCACCCTCACGGTACAACCAAGGATCAAAGGGAGTCTAATCAGAGGGGAAAGGCAGGGTGTGTTTAGTGGGTGCTGTTGAAAGAAAAGTGCCCAACATCAGGCACTAAAAGCAGCTCCCGGTGGATCAGGAGTCCTGGGCTTCCCCCCAACTTCCGGCCCCATCAGAGTTAGTTGGGCCACCTCTGGCCTTAGTGCCCCCGCGTAAGCTGGGGCTCCGTGGAGAAGCAGGACCTCCCAGTACACCCTGGAGCCTATGGGCACTGGGTAACACCGGGCATTTTCCTCCTGGACACTGAGGCTTTCCTCCTGCCTGTGACACGGGCTTCCGTCCGCCCCGCAGCAACTTCCACCGCCCAGCGGCGACCCTCGGAGCCCTCCCGGGATTTGGGGGGGGGGGGGGGACGGGGGGCTTTGTCTTACTTAGGAAGACTTAGCAGGGATTTGGGGGGCGGGGGGCGGGGAGCGGACGCGGAGGAGGCGAGTTTGCTCCGTCCTCACTGGGAGCAAAGCTCCGCGTTGAGTTTTGAGGGACCTGGGTTGGTGCAGGCCTGAGTCCCTCATCCTAGACCAGGGGTTGGGGGCGCGGACCTATACCAGCCCTCGGACTGTTAGGAACCGGGCCGCACAGCAGGAGGTGAGCGGCGGGCGAGCGAGCGAGCAAAGCTTCATCTGCCGCTCTGCATCCCCCCTATCGCTCGCATTACCGCCTGAACCGTTCCCCTCCCACCCACACCCCGCCCCCGGCGTCCGTGGAAAAGTTTTTTTCCACAAAACCGGTCCCTCGTGCCAAAAAGGTTCGGGACCACTGTCCTAGACGACCGCCCTCTCCTCCCCGGCCCCGGACGCTGTTTCGGCTTCTTGGGGCCCTGCAGGCGCCGGGGTCCCGCAGAGCTTGCCCGACGCGCTCCTCACCTGCCAGCGGCCTCCCGCCGTTCCGGCTCCCGTTCCGGCTCCCGCTCCTGTCAGCAGCTCCCGTGGTCGCCGCCGGGCCCGAGGCCCCTCCCTTGCCAGCGTGACTCGGCGCGTCTGCTCTCCAGCCTCGGCGCGTCTGCCCTCCAGCCTCGGCTATGCCCCCGGCGGCGCCCCGGGGAACTGCAGCCTCCGGCCCGCCCGCGCCGCCGGCCCGGGAAGCCAATCGGCCCAACCGTGAGCACTCGACCGCTACTGTCAAGGACGCCCGCGCTGCCCCGGCCCCTCGGACTCTGCTCAAAGTTCGGTCCGGCTCCCTTGCCGGACGCCTTTCCAGCCTTTAGAGCGCGGGCCCCGGCACTGGCTGTGCGATCTCGGACGGATCACCAGCCTCCTGCCTTCACACATATAAACAAAAGTACAAACCCAGTTGAGCACCTACTCCACGCCCGGCATTGTGCTGGGCGTGAGGGGTGGGAGTGAGGGGTTGTAAAATGTAGAACAATGCAGGCATGGTTTCTGCTTTCCTCCAGGTAATAGTCTAGGGAAAAATACTAAACAACAATAAAACATATGTAACACTAATTGCAGTAAGAAAGACCGGGGGCAAAAGAAGGGTGCCAAGGCCTCTCTCCAAGGATGAGAAGTTAGCCCTGGGCAGAGAGAAAGCAAGTATGCTCTGGGTGTGCAAAGACCAAGGCAGGATAAATAGCTGAGAGCAGGGGCATTGCAGAAGTGGTCGGGGACAGAGTGGCCCAACGTGGCAGGGTGGCACAAGCCTCCAGGTCCTGGTAAAGACTGCCCGTGTGATCCCAAGGGCAACGGGATGCCACTGATGGGTTTTAAGCTGAAGAGTGAGGTCTGAGTTATGTTGGAGGGTGAAAAGACAGGGCAATGGGAGGGCTGCCTGAAATTGGGTAAACTGGGCAGGAGGGGAGTCCAGGGAGAAGAAGAAAGCACTCGGATCTGTCAAGAAATGTACTGCTGCAAGCTACAAACTGGAGGTAGGACCAAGCCAGTTTGGTGACAGATAATCCATCTTCACCTATTTAATGCAAATATTAGCACCTACCCGAATCACTGCAGAAAAGATTCAACGAGATCTTTTTTTTTTTTTTTTTTGCGGTACGCAGGCCTCTCACTGTTGTGGCCTCTCCCGTTGCCGAGCACAGGCTCCGGACGCGCAGGCTCAGCGGCCATGGCTCACGGGCCTAGCCGCTTCGTGACATGTGGGATCTTCCCGGACCGGGGCACAAACCTGTGTCCCCTGGATCGGCAGGCAGACTCTCAACCACTGCGCCACCAGGGAAGCCCCCAAAGGTCTCTTTTAAGGGATGCCTCTACTCCCACCAGCGGCAGGGGATAGGCTGCAGAGAAGGCCAGGTAGAAGGTTCTTATAGGCCAGGCCTGGAAGTGGCACACCTCCTTTCTGCCCTTTGCAACTCACAGACACACCTGACCGTGAGGGTGGCCAGGAGATGCAGTCTAGTGTATGGCCACAAAGAGGAAAACAGATTCTGGTGTCTGACCTGCTGACCTAGGTCTTAGCCTCCCCGGTTTTCTTCCTGTGCCTCTGCTTGTCTCTTCTCAGCCCCCTTGCAGGCTCCGGCTCTACCTCTGTCAAAAAATGAAGTCAAAAAAATCATGAGGCAGGCTTGTGCGGAGCAGTAATGGTGACCCGTATAAGAGCAGCATCAGAGCAGAGTGGCAGGGGCAGCCTGATAGGGTCAGAACACTAGCCACATGCAAGGGATGGAGCAAACAAGTTAATATATTGAGGATAATGTAGCTGTGTTTCTCACTGACAGGAGGGAAGTACCAATATGAAAAGGGGAGAGCTAGAATGAACCTTGTGGTATTGAACTTGTGGTATCAAATTGGAACTGTCAGTGTTAACGTGTGGCATGGCTTGCAACATATAGAGATAGAAATAAATATAGATGTAAGGTCTGTCTACCGAGAGGGCCTGGGAGCAGCAACACCTCAGAGTAAGAAGCACACCTCGTACCTAGATCTTTGCTTCTAAATACTGTTCTCTAGTAAAGAGGACACTGGAGAAGTGGCTGATTCCAGGGAAAGTACAAAGTAAGTCTACAACATTTTGTTTTGAAGGAAGTGCTCAAAGAATGATGGGGAGATGTCAAAAGAACACAGAAGCTAGTTTGAAGGAGCTCTCACTGGCCAATATGGACAACTGAAGCATCAAAATAATGATAACAATAGATTATAATCCATTGAATAAACTATGAATCCATGATTCCACACAGATACAATTAAACAGAGAGGAGGGAAAGCTTTTACTTACAATAGAAAGCCAGTGAATAAATGTAGGAGGAAAAATGAAAATAAAAAATTTCCATTGGGCAAACATTAAAGTTATTCAGCCAAGGGACATCAGTGGGTGCTAAGCATAGTAGATGGAAGTGGGATAGGGATATGTACATAGTCTCCAAATACTGCCACACAAATACTTACTAATTACAAAGAAAAAAAGGAACTTTACAGTGGAGAAACCTAGCAGGCACCGTCTTACTCAAATGTTCAAGGTTATCATCTATAATCTGACAAATAAAGATCATGCACCACCCAGTAGAACATGATGATAAGACAACATCACTAATGTTACATCCCAAAGATGTGTATCCCAAATCTAATCATGAGGAAGTGTGGACAAACCCAAGCTAAGGCACATTCTGCAAAATGACTGCCCTGTTTTCTGCAGGAAGGTCAAGGGCAGCAAACTCAAGGAAAGCCTTAGGAGCTGCTCCAAGTCAAAGGGGAGAGAGCCATGGCAGGTGGGTAGAACTCATGATCCCAAATGAGGTCTCTTTGTTACAGAGAACATCACTGGGGCATATGGCACAAATGGTATGGGGTGTCTGGGGGAAGGGCGTGTGGGGATTCTTGTTACTTTTCTGTAAGTTTAAAACTGCTTCAAAATAAAATCATTTTTTTAAAAAGCAGCAGCAATGTCTTCTCCTCTCTCTTTTCCCCCATCCACCATCCAGGTACAGAAGACCTGGCAGAGGATCTGAGGTCCCAGACCCAGTGATAGAGCCGCAAGAAGGAAGGAGCTCGGTCCCTCAACCAGAACTGCACAGGAGCCACAATCCCCCACTTCCTGGTCAGGTGCATGACTTTGGACTTTACATGAGCAATAAACAAACTTCTATTGTCTTAAGGCACTGAGATGGGGGAGAGGGGACCTTTTATTGCGTTATCCTAACTCATCCACTTAACAGCCTGCTGTGCCTCTCTACTTGAGATCCCACGGACACCCAAGGAAACATCTCGTCCCTAAACTTGTCAGCCACTCATCACTATCCTGGCTAGAGACCCAGCACCATTTGACACTTCTCTCTCTCTGCATTGCCCCACATCCAGTCAGGTCCACCTCCTGTGTCATGCTTGATCTCTATGCCCACCAGGCCTGCTGTGGCCATCTTCCCCGTCACCAGGGCCATTGTCACTGGTTCCCCAGCCTCCATTCCAATCCCTTCTCCACTTAGCATGGCCAGACACACAAATGTAGTTTCACACTTCCTTGTCCCAGCTCCCACTGCCCTCAATCTGGACACCCTCCCTGTTTCCTGTTTCTGTCTGGTAAATACCTACTCTCCCCTCAGGGTTCAGCTGCATGAATTCTTGCCTGACCCTCCCTGCTCTGGGCCCCTGGACGTGGTCTTCCACCTGAACAGGACAGAGACGCCCTGCTCATTCCACTAACGGGGTGACACACCAGTCTCCCCGGAATAGCCTGAGCTCCTTGGTACCCACACATGCTGGAATCAATCCTCCCCTTCCCACTTGCAGCCAGGTCAGAACTCGGCTCTCCCTCCCCACCTCCATAAATTCACTACAGGATTTCTCTCAAGCTAACTTTGCCCTCTGGCCCCATTCCTAATGCACACAGAGGGGAACAACTGTCTCAGGGGTATTCTGTGGTTGCCCAGAGCTGGTGCTCAGCAAACAGATGTTAGAAACAAAGTACTCCCAGCAATTCTCTCTGCTTAGATTAGCCCCCTCTCCCCCAGTCATTCCCCAATGGCATTCAACCTGTCAGTGATTTAACAATCATTTCTTGACGGCCTGCACAGGCAGGGCCCTGGGCACACAGTGCATGTTCCTGACTCCCAGGGTTGGCCTTAGTTCCTAGGGCCTGCCTTGGCCTCATTCACCTTTGAACTCCCCAACCCCCATCCATTCCAGGACCTGGCACAGGCCTGGGTCCATCCAGGCAGCCTGTAAACAGTTGCTGCCAGGCCAAGGCCACCACCGTCTGGGATCTGCAAGCCCCGCCCAGTGCTAACTGGCACCACGGCCAGCTACCAGGACTAGTCTGGCGCAAGAGTGTCCCGTGAGATCAAACCCCCCTGAAAAGGCAGGATGGAAAGGTATATTTCTGTGCCTGGTGCTTTCCTATTCCCCATTCAACTCTCAAAACAAAGAAGGAAAAGAAAGAAGCTGGTATGTATTAGTAGGTCCTGTCCCTCGTAGGTCCTGTTTATTCCCAAACCCCAACTAGACACATTCTACCCCTCCCCCACCACGTCCCCACCCCCGACCCCTGAGAGCCACTTTACGGGCCGGAAAATTAAGGCACTGTGTCAGCGTGCCCCTGTAGGTCAGGGCACCCGACATACGAAGAGCCGGGAGTCCTGGCTTTCGGGGACGCCACCGCTGGTCCAGCGGGACAGGAAGATGCTCTTTCCCTTCCGCCTCTGGTCTTCAGAGCAGGGCCTCTCTGCTGAGGTTTTCTGAGGAAGCCCCAGTGCTGTCAGCCCCATTCTGACCGAGAGCAGAGAGGAACCCAGGCCCCAAGGAAGCCGCCGCTGCAGGCGCCCAGTGACCCTCAGGAGACAGGGAACCGTGGCTGGGCCTGCCTTCCAGTAACATTTGTCTGTTAGGACCAGGTCTGTCTGTTGTACGGTTGTACTGCGCTCCCCAGAAGGGGAAAGAACAGAGCTGAGCCTAGTGTCGGGGGAAGAGAGAGGTGGTGGCTCGAGAAAGCACCCCAAAACGGGCTGCCAGGTAAGAGATCCGTGGGGGCTAAAGAGAAGTTTGGTCCAGACTCCAGAGCTGAGCAAGGTGGGTGGTGATGGGGATGCAGCCTGGCTGGGGTGTGCCGTGTCAGGGTCCTCAGGCCACCAGCCTCAGCGCTCCCCACGGCATCAGATGGTTGCTCTTCTCTCTAGAGGGGTGCCACAGCTTCAGAGCTTGCTCCGTGGGGCCTCTGCCAGGGGTCGCTGCAGCCGCCACACCACCCTCACTGGCTCAGGGGCGCGGTCCAGCTGGCGGAGGCCGCCCAGGTCGCCTGCCTGGCTGTACCGCTGCAGGGCCGGCTGGAGCACCGTGATGGGAATGCTGAAGTTCAGGTGGGGGTAGGTGGCCCCCGTGTTATTGTCCCGGGTGTTGCTGGCGATGATGCCTGTTCAGGAGCCAGAGAGGAAAAGAGGGTGTGAAGCAGGGGACAGGGGAGGGAGGCTCACCTCCAGCCTGGAGGCCCTAGACCTGCCTGAAGCCCCCTCGTAGTGACAGGCACCAGGCTTCATTCATGGACACGGGCTCCTCGTGCCTCAGTCCTCCTTCCTGGCTTTACTTTCTCCCCAGCACTATCAGTATCTAATACCCCATGTTTCACTTGTTTTGTTATCCCTCTCTCCAACTTCTGTTATCTTTCAGCTCCATGAGGGCAGGACTGCTGTGTTCTGTCCATGCAGTCTCCCCAGTACCTGGAACAGTGCCTGGCAAAGGACGACCTCAACAAATACTAGCTGAGTGACTGAATAAATGAATCAGACCCACACAGAACTTTTGTTTGGCCTGCTCAGTGCATGTGTATGAATTTTTTGAAGACAATTTTAGACTTAACAGAAGTCTTGCCAAAATAGTACAGGATTCCTGTATACCCTTCACCCAGCTTTTCCTTATGTCACCATACAGCATTCATCAAAACCAAGAAATTAACCTTGGTGAAATGCTATTAACTAAAGTACAGAACTCACTTGGATGTACCAGTATTTGCACTAATGCTTTTTCTGATCCAGGATCCCACATGGCATTTAGTCGTCATGTCTCCTAGGTCTCCTCCCATCTGGGTCACTTCCACGGTCTCTCCTTATCTTTCATGGCCTTGACACTTTGAAGAGTACAGGTCAGTTATTCTGTAGAATGTCCCTCAATTTGGGTTTACCTGATGTTTTCTCATGATAAGATTGAGGTTAAACATCACTGAGAAGAAAACCATAGAAGCAATGTGTCCTTTTCAGTGCATGCTATCAGGAGATGTGTGCTGACTATAAGCACTGCTTGCGATGTTAACCTTCATTACTTGGGTGGTATCTGCCGGGTTTCTCCGCTGTAGACTTACTATCACCCCCTTGGTAAGTACGAAATATTTTAGGATTACGCAGTTGTCTTGTTTCTACTTAAACTTTTGCCTACTGATTCTGGCATTCATCGATGGATCCTGTCGGCAGCAGTTCCTGCCGGGGTGTCCTAATAGTGATTTTCTATTTCCCTCATTTCTTCTACATTCATCAATGGGAATTCTTCTGAAAACCAAAACCGCTACCATTTGTTTTGCTGCTGAAGCTGTCCCAGCGGGAGCTCCTTCACGTCAGCTCCTGGTTCTTTCAACACCTGACGTGCCCATCATTTTGCTGCTGCTGTTATTGCTACCCCTCCCTCCTTTCCAGCACCACAAGGCAGCCCTAGAGAATGACTCTTAGAAACCAAGATCTGAACTCTCGCTGTGTTCATTACACATGGATGTCACTGCTTCTAGCCCCTCTCAGCAGACTGAGCTAGGAGTCACATATATCTACACACACACACACTAAGTCATGCATACACACATCTATATTTATTTCTGTGTCCACTTATCGGTATATATCTTTTAAAAGGTCAACCAGTATATGGGAGAAAAATGGAATGCAGACTAGGACAAATGTACCTAACTCTATTTCAAATGAATCACATAACTATACTGAAGGGGAAGGGGAAGGAGCTAATCTAAGAAACTTTGGAAAAGAGCGTTTTGACTGGACACTTTAAGGCTAAAGATAAAAAGAACTGTACGTGCTCAAACACTGTTCTCTAGCTGGTAAATTCGTTTCTCACGGGGGTGTGGTTAGGAATTCTGAAAAAAAAAAAAAAAGGTTCACAGCTTCTTGTGAAAAATTGGAAAGTCAGCCAGCATTAGGCCCACATATCTTTGTAATGAGGCAACAATGTACTAGAGCTGAGTGGTGTTCACCCCAGTTCCCCCTTGCCCTCCACTCACTGCTGTCTTCACTCACTCACTCACTCACTCATTCATTCACTTTAACAGCCCAGTCTCTGTAGGCTTTCGAGTTTGTGACCCTTGGACTAATCCAACTCCTGAGTCTCACAGATCAAATGACATTAAGTGACTTACCCAAGGTTGTGCAGTGGCTCAGTGGCAGAGAAGCGACCAGAACTCAGATCTCTTCCCTCCAAGCTCAGCCTCTGTCCCTCTCCACCCTCAGAAGCACAAGAGCCTGAAAACCTTGGCTAACTACCTCTGCGCATAAGGCCCACCATCTTTCCAGACAGAGGGTGGCTCCCAGGGCTGGAAACCAAGCACTCCCAGGATGGGACTGAGGTTCTGGCAAGGGGAAGGCTGGGAGAGGACCAAGGAGCTGGTTACCCAGGAGGTCCCCGGAGCAGGTGGAGAAGAGAGGTCCCCCACTGGAGCCACCATGCACAGCACACGTGGTCTGAAGCATCACTGGTGTGTCATCCACCTGCACCACAGCTGACAGGATGCCTGAGGTCACCGAGGGCCCGCAGGCCTGGCCAAAGACACCGAAGCCCACCACACTGACAGCCTCGCCTGCCAGGGAGGGAAGAAGGGTTAAGCTGGGGAGCCTCCTCTGTCTGGCAGGACTCACACATTCCCCAACCCCCTCCCTGGCCACTCCAAATTTCCAAACCCTCTCTGCCATTTGAGTTTCTGCTCAGATACTCTTGCCTCCATGAGAACTTTCCCCAGGCCCCCCACAGGAACAGGCCAGGACCTCCACTGAGCTCCCAGCACTGTATCTGCTCAACCACTTCTCTTCAGCATCAGGCTGTTCTCCAGCCCTCATTCCCCTGCTGGACTGGGTAGTCACTTTTTAGAATTCCCAGCACCTAGCCAGGGGCTCAATAAATGTTTGTGAAATTAACACCCACCTCCTGAGACTAAGAAGTCTCAAAGGGGGCACCACCTTCCTTCACCAAGTGCTTTACAGACAATATCTCACCCATTCCTCACAAGGCCCAGGAGTAGGGAGCATTATCCCCATTTTACAGATGTGGAAACTGAGGCAGAGTTCACTAAGTTGCCTAAGGACACGGGGCTAATAAGTGGCAGAAGATGCGAAAGCAGAGAGCTTGTAATCCTTGTTATTATGTTATAGCATACGACATCCACAAAGCGAGACCTCTGGTACTTCTGTGGCAGCATCACAAAGCCTTTTACTCAAATCATGCCATTGGAGCCTCAAAAGTACACATCTCTCAGACCAGCCTGCAGTGTTATAAGGAGACCCCAAGGCTCAACACACTACACTGCTGTGGGGCCTCAGGAAAAAGGCGTGCCTTACCCTTCGCTGGGAATTCCACATGCCCCCCAGGACGTTAGGCATGCTGGGCGTGAGCAGGGAGGCCTCCAAGAGCAACTCCGGCCAAAGCACTGTAACCAGGATGTAACAAGGTGCCAGCCTGACTCATTACTCCAGCAGGGGTGGGGAAGGTAGCTGACCTGTGGGACTGGCCCCTGATCTGCAGGGTTAGAGCGCCCAACACTGACTTTCCTTCCTGAGGTTCACCCCAGACCAGAGAACCCCTCTGTCCTTTACCTTCATGGAAATGCTCAGCGGGCACAGGTACAGGGACACCATCTAGATCCTCCTCCAGGCTCACCACTGCTATATCATAGGGAGATGTCTCCTGGGTGGCAAATACCACATGTCCCCAGATTACGGCGCTCCTGGGAACAAGGAAAACAAAATGACAGGCTAGCTTTCCAAACGCTCAGCACGGGGAGGAAGCAAAATAATGAGAGTGACAGTAAAAGTCATGAACTTGGGACTCAAAAGATTTGGTGTCAGCCCTGAAACATACCAGCATGCAACTCTGGGCACATCCACAGTGGAACTTCCAAACATGCTCTACCAACTGCAGGGTACTGCTGTGTAAAGCTTCCGGTGCCTCACCGTCATCACAAACACCTGACACCTAGGGGGCACTGTGGGCCAGGCCTGGTGTTAATGTTCCATGGACATCATTTCATTTAGTCCTCACAGCTGCCCTATGAACTAGGCACTGGTATTATCTCCATTTTGGATGGTGCATTTGAGGCCCAGAGAGGTTGAGTAATTTCTCAAGGTCACATAGTTAGTGGCAGGAGCCAGGGCAAACATTCTCAGCATTTTCCTTTACTGCCTCATTTGATACCAACAATCCTGTCAGGTGGGGGGGCAGACATGATACGATTTCATCCCTCTGGGTCCCTGTTTACATAAATGCCAGCACTTCTATAACTCTTACTACGTGGCAGGCTGTTCCAAGACTTTACATGTCATGGGAAAGCAGCTTAGACAGATTCAGCAAATTGCCCAAGATTACACAGGGGCTTCCTACTACACACTCTGCAGGGGTAGCTTCCAGCAGACCTGTTGCGTTCCCTAGAACCAAGAGTATGTGGGGGTAGGTGGAGGGGTGAGGAATTGGGGACCACACACAGAGGAAAATTCTCATCATCAGTCTTCCCTATAAAGTCATGGCTGTCCGGGTGGCTGCCAAAGGGGACTCTATGGCAAAGCCGGGCTGGATTAACCTCAGGAGTTCAATAGAGGCATTTGGAAAGGTCTGGGCTGAGAGGCTGAGCCAGGGACAGAACAACAGGCATTAACACCAAGGAGCATTAACACCAAGGCGCAAACACCAAGTGTTTGCTTTGGCCTAAGTCAAGCACCTGGGACTACAGAAGAAACAGAACATGTATTAGAAAACCAAGCCAGGAAGCCAAGGCTGCTGTCTCCACTGTCACAGCAAGTCAAAGTAAAGGAGGGTAAGAGTGCTCACCCTGCAGAGAGGGAACAAATGACTGTCTGAAGTCCCAACCTGGCTGCCAAGAGCACTCAATGATTGTTCAAAATATACTTGCCTGGCCCCCACTCCCACATTCTAATTAGGTGGAACCACGTATCTGTTCATTTTGATCCAGAAGGGAAGTTCTGGTTAAGATCTAAGAGATAAATCAAGTAAGAGTAACAGGCTCCTCTCCTAACCCAGGAGGGTAGCATCCTGGGCCCCTGGGGCTTCACTACGGCATTCAGGGGAAAGAGGGCAGGGTTAGGAAGACTCTGTTCAAGGGCCTCCGGTGTGTGGGTGCAAGGATGAGACAGAGAAGTTGCCCAGAAGGAATTCAGACTGGGAGGGGGAGCTCAAAGATGCCTAGCCAGGGATGCTGGACCACCCCACAGTTCCCCAGAGTTGCTTGTCTTCTTGCCCAAGCCCCATTCACCCCTTGCCAGGAGGTCCAGAACCCCCTACTCTGGGGTTCTGGGTGCCAAGGATGAGGGGAGGGTCCCAGGTCTCTAACCACACTGCATCACCAAGCATTGAGCCTGAGACCAGAAGGCCTCCATAATCCTCAGGATTATGACCTGAGACCTGGGATCCAGATATGACAGCTGGTGAGGGAGTGGAGTGGGGGCAACCTTGTGGGCCTTACTTGGGGGTGGTGGAGCGCACCAGGACCTTGGCCGCCTCCCGAGGGGCCACATGCCGACAGGTCACCACGAGGCGGGGTGCCACGGCCACTCCGGAGCCCCAAACGGAACCGCACTCCACCAGCACGGCCGCAGCTGCCCAGGGGGGTCCGGGGTCTCGGAGGGGCAGGCCCCACGGGGAGCCCATCTCATGTGGTAGGAAGGCGGCCAGGGCGGCGGCGCCGGGGTGCAGGCGGCAGAGGGCCGCTCGGGCGGCGCAGAGGAGAGGGGCGGCGGCGCAGAGCAGCGTGAGGCCCACCCACTCGCGGGCCTTCCAGCAGAGGGGCGCCGCCACCAGCGCCACCAGCGCCCCCGCAGGTCGCGCCTCGAACACGCCGCCACCCTCGGTGCCTGGCAGGCAGCGCGCGTCGGTGAGCAGCAGAGGGCCGGCCGAGTTGCTGAGGACGCCGCAGCTGAGCGTGTTGAGAAAGATGTCGGGGCAGAAGGCCCCGAACGGGGAGCCGCAGGCCACCAGCGGCTCACCCTTGGGCACAGCCCCGAGAGGCGCCACGGCCAATACCGGCCCGCGCTCCTCCGCCTCCGCCTCCTTCTCCGGGTCCGGCCGCACGCGCAGCAGAGCGAACCAGCCCAGCGCTCTCAGCTGGTCTTCCTCCTCCTCCTCCGACACCTCGTCGTCCGGTGCGGCGCTCGCGAAGCTCCACTGCTTGGCCGCCTCGCCGCCGAAGAGGCGCGCGAAGTGGCCCCGGAAGGCCGGGCAGCTCAACAGCAGCAGCAGCTCGGCGGGGCGGGGGGGCTGCAGCGGCCGTCCGCGGAACCGGGCGGGCGGGCCGGGCTCCAGGCCGGCGCACTGGGGCGTGCACAGCCCCGGGCGGCCCCTCTCCGCGCGGCCTGCCGGACTCGCGGCCGTTGGGCCCCACTGCACGTGCAGGCGCAGGTCGTCGCCGCAACTGTCGCCGGGCAGGAAGACGGCGCCGGCCGCGGTCAGCGCCCCGCTGCCGGCCCTCAGGAAGGGGGTGAAGATGCCCCCGTGGCACAGCACCAGGCCCAGGCGGCGGCTCAGGATCACCCCGCTGCAGCTCCACGAGCCCGCCTCGGGCTGCCCAGCCCGGGTGGCGCTCACCACGCAGCCCGCCTGCTCGGCCGCCCTCATGGCTGGCCCCCACTGCCGCCCCATGGCCTCGGGGACGGCACACCAGGGGCTTCCCGGGGAACAAGCGAGCGAGCAAGGACCGCGGCCGGCACCAGCTGACCCCACGTAGCGCCACCCAAAGCTGGCAGCGAGAAGCGCAGGCACTATCCCAGGTCTTCCTCTTCCGGCCGGATTGGCTAAGCCCCAACTGGCCCGGCCCGATTGGCTGGGCTAGGGGCCGAGCCCTGATTGGCTGCCGAGGCTGACCCCGCCTTTCCGCGCCCTAGATGGTTCAGGTCACCTGTGCGACGTTGAGGGCGAAGCGGGACTGGAGGAAGAGATACGGGAGGGTGACAGGAATATGGCTTTACTGGGAGATAGGGGCGTTCTGGTCCCTCGGAGCCTAGTCTCGTCTCTGTTCGCTGAGCTTCAGGAAAGGGAACAGAAATGCGCCCTGAGGTGGCTAGACTTGCCCAGGCCTTGCCAGGACCTGTCAGTATCTGCCCAGGTGTAGGAGACATCTGACCTCTGATCCCTGGGATAAGACGGGCAAAGAAGCCGTTCAGGGGATTTCCCTGGTGTCGCAGAGGTTAAGAATCTACCTGCCAATGCAGGGGACACGGGTTCGAGCCCTGGTCCGGGAAGATCCCACCTGCCGCGGAGCAACTATGCCTGTGCGCCATAACTACTGAGCCTGCGCTCTGGAGCCTGCGAGCCACAACTACTCAGCCCACGTGCCACAACTACTGAGCCCGCTCGCCTAGAGCCCGTGCTCCGCAACAAGAGAAGCCACCGCAATGAGAAGCCCGCGCACCGCAACGAAGGGTAGCCCCTGCTCGCAGCAACTCAAGAAAGCCCGCGTGCAGCAACAAAGACCCGACACAGCCAATAATTAATTAATTAATAATTATAAAAAAGCTGTTCAGTATTTTGAAACTTTGTAAGTAAACCGTACAGTAATCCACTAGGGGGGATAATGGAGCTCGTAAGATTACACCTCTGGTCTTCTGATGCCAAAGCCACACCCTACATAACTCATGGAAACTGGATTTGCTCCAAAAATTGCATTTTAAAACTATGATAAACAGTAGCTGAAGTCAAAGTTTTAAATTACACAACCCTATAGTTTGCATTATGCACATTTCATATAATGATTTATAACCATCAGCCAGGATTTATCTAGATCAGGGGTCACTTTTTCTGTAGAAGGCCAGAGTGTAAATAAATAGCTTAGGTTTTGTGGGCCATACCTTCTTTGTCCTAAATACTCAGCTCTGCTGTTGTAGCATGCAAAAGCTAAAGAAATGGGGTGGCTGTGTTCCAATAAAATTTTACTTATGGGCCCTGAAATTTGAATTTTATATAATTGTGGCATGTCACAAGATTTCATTCTTTTTTTTTAATTTTTCTCACAGGCCATACAGAAAACAGGCAGCAGGCCAGATCTGGACCATGAGCTGTAGTTTGCCATCCCTGCTCTACCCTGACATAAAACATCCTTACTTTTCCAATGAAGTCACCCTGAGGACAGAGGAACATGAACAAGTATGTTTTGGGGGGCTGCAGGATATCCCTGAAGCAGTCACCACAAGCTAGACATTTTATGAAGGTCTATCACAATGTCAACTAAAGTAATTTTAATAAGATTATTTTAATACGTATTTATGTCAGCATTAATGAAAATATTCAATTACTACTTAAATTACATAGCCTTTCTGCCTCAAAATTTTGAATAAACTAACACTGCTTGGTGTATCCCAAGCACAACACAAGGTAATGCTCAATGCTCCCAGTGACACAAACCTGTTTGAGAAAGGAGAATGATGATCCATTATAGCATGAGGCAGGACTGAAATCAGCAGTCTTCCTATAGCAGGTACTGTCTTCTTTTGGTTCTGACATAGAAGATGGCTTGATCGCAGTAAAACCTATTAACTATCCAACTTCCTAGCAATTGCTTCTCTCTCTCTGGAGTCCAGTGATTCTCCCTTAATGACGCCCAAGCCTCCAGCATGAACTGTTTGCATGTTTTTCTGTTTACGGCACATCACAGTGGAGTCCCAAGTCACAGTCAACAGCCAAGGTGAGACCCCCTAGTGCTGGGCTCATTGACTCAGCCTTTAATTTTCATGTACTGCTCTGACTCAAATGACACAAACCCATATAAGCGTAAAACCCATGGCATCATTCCACTGTGTTAGTTTCAATCTCGATGCCTCCAGTAATTTAATACTCAGTCAAAAAAGAACCTGGTGCATTTTGCTTCCCATTCTGTTTTATTCCAGTACTTTAGTTTTAGAACCTCATTTGGGTTTTTTAAAAGCAAAGCTTCCTACAAGCCTAGTAAATGCACAAGCACAGGTTTCATTACTTCTATTTTGTCAAATGTAGCATTCAACCGGATTCTCTCCAATTTTGTATCAAATGATGAAACACAGCTAAACTGGACCCAGTCCTTGCTAGCATGTTAACAGATTTTGTTCAAAAGTCTGCCATGTCCTTCCTGTTGCATAAATGATCACCAGTCCTGGGACCACTGCATGTTCCAAGGCTCTCAAACGGTACTAAATTTATTACTTCCAGTGGAATGTGTAAATTGGCCTGGCCTTTCCACCCATACCCCACGCCCCCCCGTAGCAAAGTCTGTCTCTCACACCCGTTGTAAATATTTCTTCCCATAAGTATGGAAGAACTTTTGCCACACCCCCCACAACAAATGTCATGCTATGTTCATACTCAGAACAAACCAATGCCAAAAAAAGGAGCAAGATACCAAATTTGTTTTAACTTTTTATTAAAACGCTTAGGATACAGATTGACTTTCTTTTGTAAATGACTGTTTTACTTTTCCTGAAATAGGACATATATGCACTCTGATAAAACAGAATGAAAAGTCTCAATTCATGGGAGTTCCAGTACAAAGCTCTGACCCTAACTGTCGAGCCAAGTTCCTCACAGCGGCTTCTTTCCTCTATATTATTTCTGTGGGACAAGAAATAGACTGCTGCCACTTGATTTTTCAATCCCGACTCTTTCTCCAGTGGCCAAAATAAACCACCTTCACAAAGAGCTGCCCTGTGTAGAATCCAGTTTTCTAGCTTGCTAAAAAGTGATTAGGGACAAATATAAAAAAAAAAAACCAAAAACCAGAAAACTAACACTGAAGCAATCATACCTCTCGTATCTCTGGAGAGAGAAGTATGGGTTACCTTTAGCCAAAGAAAATTAGAAGTATGCAAGTTAACTACCTAGTTCATTCACTGTTAGCTAGATTTGTTCACTTAAGGCTTTAACCCCGTTCCAAACCAGCTATGCTTGCTAATAAATGAAAGGCATGCTCTTCCCAGCTTTATACTTCACTGAGCCTCTGCATTTGGTACCTAGCAGTGAAAAAGCATGCTTTCCCAACAGGTGAGTACTGAAGAATGGGAAACATTCTTCAGTACTCACGTGGGAAATCCAACTAAAGAACGATACTCTCTCACCCCAGGAATACATTATCCACACCTTCCCCGCCCTCATATTAGAAGCAACAATCCACTGAATTTAGTTCAGGCCTCTGCAAATACACCTCAGAATTACAATTTTCAGTTTTGAGGAAAATACCTCTTATCTTTCATTAAAGGAAAAATGAATGAAGATATCCTCCCACATGGAGACCATCTCCTATCCCTTCATCCTTTATTACAAGCGTAAAATATTGGTTAGGATCATGATAATCCAATTTCACACGTGGCATTAGGAAAATGGAATGCTATAAAAATAATCCTCATCACACTACTGGGGATGCTGAGGCTTTTATACCAGGTGCTTACTGACAAGTGATGCTGGCCCAAAAGAACAGCTCAACACAAAGTTCTTGGCTTAGAGTTTCCCCAGATTATTTCTGGACTGGAGAAAGGCAATTTCCTAACACCCCCCCACCCCCCCCCAAAAAATCTGGAAAAGCTACAGATGTTAACCTTTAACATCAAAAATAAGTTGATAACCAATTTAAAAAAATAGAGCTCATGAAGAGTCCAATAAAGAAACCAAATTCTGCAAGTGGAAATTTTAAAGCCCAATGAATGAATCTTTCCTAGATTCAAACAAATGCTACAATACCAGATTTTTAAGTTCTCAACTCACAGAATTAAGAGCCCTTAAGCTGTTAACTTCATCCTGTGTGACTCTCCTATTCAGAAAAATTTCCCCTAGAATCTGCAAAAATGGCTGAGACACACCTGCAGTGTGTGACAACAAGGGATGTGTTCTCAAGTCTTTCATGAGGCAAAAGTCACTTTTACGACTGAAAATGAAAAAGGTGCTACAGAGGGAAATGAAATTTCACAACTACATAAAAGTAAAGACTGGCTAAAATTTGTAACTTTATGAGTAAAAATAATAACAACCCACTCTACAATTAACTCCTCCGCAGTGAACAATCTGCTATGCATGCTGGGATGAGGAATGACGGTAGCCTGAGACTGTGGGAACTGGCCTTAACTGCACGGCCGGGGTTCTGCCCTTTCCTAGTGCTCTGTGCACAAGGTGGTGCCACCTACTACAAGGCAGTTAGTGAGAGGGGAGCCTCTCTCACCAGCCTGCTGTTCATTTGACTGAGCTCTGGCCTCCAACGTGTATCTGTGCATAATTTTATGAAGTATCTAAATGCCATTCACTAGTTAAAAAAAAAAAAAGCAAACTCTGGACCAAGTAAATTGTGAACTCAAAAAGTTATTAGGAGGGTCACCAATTACACTAATAACACTTTCTTTAAAAAATAGAATCACTTTCTTTTGAAATCAACCACAGTGGTGAGACGTGTTTTTCTTTCCAGGTGCTCCATGATGGCACACAGCTCTACCTGGCAAATCCTGCCACTTCCAAGTCCCGGGGTGCTGACCTGCACCAGCACGTGGGGCAGCGTTACCTCCCAACAGTGTGGAGAAGAGCACATGTCACCACTGGGCGATGAGAGAGCTGACAGAGACTCTTGGCTTCTCAACGCCAGACATGGTTGGAGAGCTTTCCTTGTTCTATTAGAAAAGTTCATGAGGAAGCTGTGAATAGGATCAGTCCAGAGAAGTAACACTCTTTTATTTTCACTGTCCAAACATCAGTCAATATACTGGGAGAGCCAACGGAAGCCCTCGCCATAGCCTTGCCTCTTGAGCACACTGCACATGAACACTTCCATAGGGCGGGCATTCAGCTCCTTCAGGGTCACATTCCCCTAGGGGAGGCAAAATCAAGAAAGGTCCGTTAGCGTCTCCAGGTGGAAAAGCTTGAAAGGGTGACAACAAAAATCACTTTCTCTTTCCCTCAAAAGCATATCTGAGTAGGGATTAATTACAGAAATGTGGTCAAGGCCATTGGGGTTTGTGCTTTCAGGACAGATAAGCAGCCCAGTCCTATTACCAGGTTCTCCCGCTCATTGTGAAGAGCCTTTGCTTTGAACACACCAACATGCATCTGGAAAGCTATGGCAGCAAACCAAGAAAAAGGCCACTGGGACCCACAGAACCAGCAGGCTCTTTCATGGACAAAAGAAATCCAGGACTCCTTAGACATAAGGACATCCTCATTAACACAAGCATTCAGAAATATATACTAATGACAGGTTACATTAAGAAAATTAAAAATTCATGTGCCTGTAAGAGGGAAAACTTAATTAATTAAAGGAAGCATTTCTAGAAAGAACTAGATAACCAAGAAGAAGCAAGACTAAGGAGCCATGCAAAAAAGTCAGGAAGTTAAAGATCCCAGAAAAGGACATTTAAAAAAATTAAATATGCCAAAACCCCAAGCCCAAAAGACCAGGCTTCCTGTAATTATGGCTGTTCTAGATTTTTCTCTCCCAAGCATACTTTTCTGCAACAGCGTTCTCCTTCCTACTGGAAACAGCATAACCTACTGACCTGGAAGACTTGGGTTCTATTCCTGATTCCATCACTGACTTGCTGTGTAGACCTGATCCAATAACTCTCAGAGTTTCCTCATCTTCAAAGTAGAGGTAACAGTCCTACCTCTTTCAGCAAGGAGCACTGAGGATAACCCAGTGCTCTGATTTCAATGCTTGGAAAGTGATATAAATGATCACTCCTCATAATCTGAAATTTCCAGTGGAAAAAAATTTCTGGCTAAGGGGGGCTTTCAAAATTGATTTCTCAGAACTGGATTTGAAAGACAGAAAATTCTTAAAATGACAAGTTTGCTTTTTCTACCATTTCCTTCATCCTTATATACCCGAGGAAACTCTCATTAGAAAACAGTTAAAAAAAGAACATGCTCCTGCCTTGAGAGAGTCTAAAATCACCTCTAGTTAAACAAATACTAAGCCCAGTTACTTTTGAAAGACAAGTAAAATCTAGATAGCACAACATGAATGTTTCACAAGCTGTGAATTTCCTTTATAATATGTCCCCTGAAGATTCTTCTCTTGCCTTTCCTGTGGTCTGTCCATAAAGCCCAAATATCTCACGCAGTTTTTCTTCACTGATTGCATCTGTTCTGTCAATTTTGTTACCCAAGATGAGGATTGGCACGTTGGATATTGTTTCATCAGTCATTAAAGCCTAAAGACAAGATAAAAAATGGGTTGAGTGAGGAATCTATAAAAGCCCACCAAATAATGAAAACAACTTTGACTTTCACTTGTCTATAAGGTATCAAATGTAAAGTGAAAATCTGACCATATTTATACCTGAGTGATTAACTAAAAGTTAATCTTGACATTATAGCCCCTAAAAATTACCTTGACATTAGTTAGAAATCCCCTAACAGCTTCAAAACAATTATAATGTAAAGCTGTGTCTATTTGCAAGGCAGCAAAACTGCCCAACCTTAACTCTGAGCTAAATCACTCAGCCACAAGCCATCCTCAGCTCTCCCCTGAGCACTGTCCTAGAAGAACAAAGCTCTGGCTACAGAGCCTCAAAGATGACTACCAGAGTCCCCAGATATACACTAGATGTCCCATGTGCACAAAGCACTATCTCCGACACTGAGAGGAAGACAAAAGGAAAGGTAAGGGGCTTCCCTGGTGGCACAGTGGTTGAGAATTTGCCTGCCAATGCAGGGGACACGGGTTCGAGCCCTGGTCTGGGAAGATCCCACATGCCACGGAGCAACTGGGTCTGTGAGCCACAACTACTGAGCCTGCGCATCTAGAGCCTGTGCTCCGCAACGAGAGAGGCTGCGATAGTGAGAGGCCCGCGCACTGCGATGAAGAGTGGCCCCTGCTTGCCGCAACTAGAGAAAGCCCTCGCACAGAAACGAAGACCCAACACAGCCATAAATAAATAAATAAAATTTTAAAAAAAAGGAAAGGTAAGACATATCCCTGGCTCAAGAAATCCTCACTCTATATTCATCTGTCAGCAAAGCAAGGCAAGTGGATGATTAAGTGTTGCAATGAATAGGAAGAGAATATAAATATTAAAAGACATTCAGGAAAATAAAATGGCAATGTGGGCTTGAGGAAAGTCTTAGTGAAGATGTGGAAACTAAACTGGACTCTGAAGGAGGGGCAGCGTGTGGACAGGCAGAATCCAAAGAAGGAAGAATATAAGCAATGGCTTTACGGCAGGAAAAGAATTCAGGAAGCCACATGGAGTATCACCTGGCTGGATTAAAGCATTTATGGTGACATGTGTTGACAGAGTAAATGGGTTGGGAAGGGATGACAAGCATTATAGTGCCAGTCTGAGAAGTCAGCTACAATAGATCCCAAAGACCCCCAATCCAGAAATTATTAGATAGAATCTACACTTTTAGTACAATGAATTTGCAAATAGTATCTACCTGTGGTGCTCAGGTAAGGGATGATGATCTAACCTAAGCTAGCAGCATGTAATGAATAGTGCAGCAGGCATTCTGGAGAAAAAAGTGAAGAGACTGATATCTAAATGATAAGACAGATAACACAGGAGTCGAAGCTGGCAGAGATTTCAAGCCTGGGAATCTATTTCACTGACAGGAAAAGCTAGGAAAGAAGAGCAGAGTTGAAGAGAAACCTACTTTGAACATCTCAAGTTCCAGGAAACGTTATACAAAATCAGAGTAAGAATGTCATTCATTCATTAAATACTAACAAAGTGCGTATTATGTGCCCGAGGCTTTACTAGGTACAGGGGTTTCACAAAGAAATAAGACAAGGTCCCTACCATCTAAGTTCACAGTCTGATGGGAGAGTCCTAAAAGAAAATCAGCAAAGACAACAGACACTGATAAGATGGAGAGTTTAACAGTCTGAGAGGTCAGAGAAGGCTTCCCAGAAGCAGTCATACCTGAACTCTGAAATCTCTTAAAAGGACATTTAGAAATTTACCAGCAAAATGGGGTAAGGGTCAGGTGAGAAAACCAGGCAGAGACAGTTACTTCTGCATACGCAAGGGAAAACAAGTTGTTATCTAAGTTTGGAATGTAGATCAAGGTAGGCAATAGAGAGAAAAGCTGAAGAAATAAACGAGGAAAGATCATGAAAGATCTTATGTGCTAAGCAAAAGATCTGTGGATTTTATCACCAAAGTGGTAAGAGACCTATTCAAGAATATTAAGTAGGGCAAAGACAAGTCTGAGTAAGTTCCTTCCAGCATTAGTATATGGCAGGGTGGTGGTGGAATCTACAGTAATTCACTGCATGTCCACGTAGATGAGGGAAAATGAACAGTTCCATTCTGGGAGAACAGAAATGGTAGGTAGAGTTTCTAATAAGTAGCATTATGTATGAGGCTGCAGCACAAGAGAGGTTTAAACAAGAGAAATCCATCTGGGAGTCACTGGCATGTGGGTTGCAGATGAAGGAATGGGAGAAGCCTGGACCAGCCTGGGAAAGCACCAAGATTTAAGGGCTAAGCAGGGGAATGGGTGCTTGTGAAAGAGTCTGAGAAGTATCAGCCAGAGAGAAAGCACCAAAACCAAGAATGTAAAGGGGAATTTAGAGAGAGAATGACCAGTGCCAAGGGGTCAAGTAAGGGAAGGACTGCCCTGTAGGCGATTCTCCATGAGACTAGAGCTTCAGATTCAACAAACATACTTAAACCTGAGGTTCAAATTGCCAGGAACAAAAATGCAGAGAGAGAGTTGTAAATCAAAGAGAAAGACTAAGGCACCGGGTAACACAGTAGGCATTACAAAGGCAACATTACAGAAATTATCAAGCCAAGAAAATGCAATGTTGAGAAAGGAAGAAACTTGAGGTGAGTCCTAGTTAGTATCAAACACTGCACGTGACTGAAACTGAAGACAGAACAGACTATTAAGGTCTGACAAGTCACTCAGTGCAAGAGTGGGCAGGCACAACCTGAGAACACAGATTCAAAAACGCAAAGAACACTAATATCTCCTTTAAGGTTTCACTATGCCAACACTTCATAAACAGTGAACATATGTGCTATGTGAAAGGGAAAGACGTTAATTATGCTGGGAAAACAGGCATTAACTGAGGAGTGTCCTGAGCAAACTGCACAAAGAGTCACCCTATGATAGATATAAGCAAAGTTAATTTACTCGTGTTCAAGCCAAGTTTCCTCAGAACATCGAAAAGCAATGTCTTAGATTTTAAAACACTTTCTTCCTGCAACTAGGACTTTTACCAAATGTTAACTGGAATGATTAAGTATTAGCACTACTGAGCTGTATTTCTTAAACAGAGGCCAAGAAAGGAAAAAATATAAACATACATTAAGCTCAACTTTGGATTCCATGAGTCGAGGATGATCTGCACAGTCCACCAGAAAGACAATCCCATTAATTGCGGGGAGATAATTTTTCCAAACTCGACGGGCTAAAAGACAAAGTTTGCAGTTACATCAATTTAAAAACGTATGTACTGAAAATGAATAACCTAATGGTCTATAAAGTAGACAAATCCTGGCCAGGTTTCAATAGCATTAGACTCTGTATAGATTCTCCAAACCCTAGCCAATATTAAGTCAGAACAGAGGATATAAACTGATGGTCCATGAACTGAATCTGATTTTTTAAAATCTGAAAATCAGGGTTTTCTGCCTGACTTTCTGAAAAAGTGCAACATCTGGCAATCCCATGCCTATCTATCCACATGCCGGATGGATAATAATCAGCTGGAACTGAGTGGTGGCTACCCCTTTAGATGAGGTCTCAGTTCTTCAGTCTGAAAAAGTTACCACCACTCCCTACTTACTCCCAATTTCACTCACTTAAATGACCTACCTCACCCCTGGAGCCATTTTAGTTTGCAACCTCTGAGTTAAAATATCAGGATGCAAATTACTTTTCAATGTAACTTTCGTCCCAGGTAACCAATGTGTTCCTAAGTAACCAATGTGTAAGCGTACTGACACATTCATCCACACAGCCCATAGGGAGACTAGGCTTGACAGGTGGTTGAAGTTCCCAGGCCAATTACCTCAGTTTCCTTATTTAACCCAGTGTGCCCTATAAATTTTATTTTTTTGTTTATGACATGAAATGATAATGGTCTGGGAAGTAATGCTTTAATTGTATTATAATTTCTAAGCCATTCGTTTCTGGTCCTTTCAATGGGATGATTAAGGAAGCATCTCTCGGTGTCTAAAATCATCAAACATTTAACAATGGTTACCTCTGAAGAGTGGGACTGGGAAGGGGAGGTTGGGGAATTTCACTTTTACCTCCCATATTTGAATACTGATTGTATACTGAATTTGTGACATTGATCCTGGACTACTTGCATAAGTTAAAATTTTTAAGTTATACCAAAAAAAAGGAAACCTCCAAATGTATAGCATTTTAGTAATTTGTGTAAAATGGTGGCTAGGTTATCATGAAAAAGTGTTTCTGTTAAGTAAATTTTCCTCAAACAAAACAGAACTATGTACAGATTTTTCTTGACTAACAATGGGGTTATGTCCCGATAAATCGATCGTAAATTGAAAATCTCATAAGTTGAAAATGCATTTAATACACCTACCAAACAGAGCTTAGCCCAGCCTACCTTAAAAGTGCTCAGAACACTTACATCAGCCTACAGTTGGGCAAAATCATCAAACACAAAACCTATTTTATAATGTGTTGAATCTCTCATGTAATTTATTGAACATTGTACTGAAAGTGGAAAAGAGAATGGTTGCATTGGTGCAGAATGGTTGTAAGTATATCAGTTGTTTACCCTCAGGATCACATGGCTGACTGGGAACTGCCCAGCATGATGAGAGACTATGTATGGTACAATACCATACGTGGCTAGCCTGGAAAAAGATCAAAATTCAAAATCTGAAGTACAGTTTCTACTGAATACGTATCACTTTTGCATCACGATAAAGTCAAAAAATCTTAAGTCGAACCATCATTAAGTTGGGGACCATCTGTACAAAAACACATTTCCCTTCTCTATCAAAACCTGAAAGCTAAATTTATCACACCAAATAATACACAATTCCCAGTTCAGGTGTCTAAAAACACCTACTCCTTCTGCATTCTCCAGATGGTCTCAGTTCAGCTTATAACCGTGTTATCTCTGAATTTAAATTTGTAAGCAGTTACAAATACTTTTGAAAGAAGCAGAAAAGAGACCATACACCCATCCCTACCCAAATGGAAATAATACAAGCTCATTAAAGAAAAAAAGGAAACAAGATAATCTATAATCCTCCATCAATACACAGCCACTGCTAATGTTTCTGTGTACTTTCTTTCAATCTTTCTTCTGTATAGGTATTTTATGTGATGGTGCTCATACTACATAAATGATTTTGTAGGATATAAATAATAAATGAATAAAATAAATGTAATTATACGTTAATGAAATCACTGACTATAAAATTATTTGGATCTCTTCTCAGCCTTCTAGCTAAAATTATCTGACTTTACATTTACAATTACCAATATTCTACTTTTTTTAAACTACACTTTAAAAAAAAACTGTATTAGATTCAACCTAATAACATAATGCTCCAAAAGGAGACATCTCAACTCAATTTAATAACAAATGAGTAAACCTGACAGAATCTCAATAGGTTCTTTCTTCTACCTTCCCAGAATATTTATTCCCACATCTTAAATGTTTTACTCCTAAGCCTAGAGTCTTGCCAAATGTAAAGTGGGCATTGATCGGATAAAGATGCCCCATTCTGCATATCTCCAAAACACCTGACAAGAACTGGGAACCAAATGGAGAGCAAGAAGGCAGAAGAAAATGTTCCACCAACGGCCCAAAATGGGGAGAGTATACAAAAAATCAATTCAGATCACGGTGGTCACAAATAGTCACTGTATTATTTTTGCAACTTTTGACAAATTTAAAATTACTTACAAATAACTTAATTTCCTACATACTTTAACTCCATTGAATAACAGATACAAGAAAGACATGATTAAATTCAATATGTGATACTGTAATGGATCTTGCATAAGAGGAAAAATGCTATAAAGGAGATTATTAGAACAAATGACAAAAAAAGGGAATATACACTATAGAGTAGACAAATAAAGCTTCCTGGGTCTGATAATTATTATGATTATATAAGGGAATATTCCTGTTATTAGGAAACGTGCATTAAAGTATTTAAGGAGTAAAAGAACATGATGAACTCACAAAAGGGTCAAGAAAAATAAATATTAACATGTTTTACACAGAGAGGGAGACTAATAAATTTGGGCAAAAGTTATAAAGGAGGGGAGTTCTCTGTATTATTTATGCAACTTTTTGGCAAGTTTGAAATTACTTAAAAATAAGTGAATAAAACAACTTCATTAAGTAAGATCTCAAGCAATTTAAAAGGTATATATGACACACTGCTTTAAAAAAGGGGAACAAAATGAACCAGAAGTCAACTACCCTTCCACTGAACCATCTCTTACCTTGTTCATGCCCACCAAGATCAAAAGTTGTAAAAGTCATTCCAGCAATTGTCAGCTCTTCTGATGCTGAAAAATAAAGGAAGAAAATAAACTTCTCCATCCAACAAGGCCCAACTACCAGTATTCTAATCCAATACAAATGCAAAACCTAATGAAGCTTTCACTATGTAAAGAAAAGGATACAACGGTGAAAACACTCTTAAATAATTCTAAAAAGCCAACAAGTCTCTTTTCCTCCAAGGTGTTTGCTGCTCCTTAGAAGTAGATATGGGAGATGTGTCCCATTGCAGGACTAGTGAGAACAGATAGTGACAAAGTTCCAGAGGTTTAGATTTATGGGTATTTGACCTGAGTGTATACTATAAGGAATTTTTTTTCAAGTAAGCTGTCTTTTGGGGCTTCAGTTAATAACAGAACTGAATCAACTTGGGATTCATCCTACAGCCCTGACACTGACCCTCAAATATCAAAAGGTCACCGGGTATTTTCAAACCTACTCGGATGTAATGTTGGAACATGTTGGCCCAATCTGTCATCTTTGAGCATGTGTAGAAGAGTGGTTTTGCCTGCATTGTCTAAACCCAAGAATACAAGTTTTCCAGATTTCTTGTAGAGTCCTAAAAAAGAAAAAAACAAAAGTTAACATAATTTTCTCTCTACACACCAAAGCCTACTTGTATCAACATTTAAATGGTTACAGGAAATACACATAGTTTGAAACCTATGATATATTTCAAGGAAATGGCTTTACCTAGGAACTGGAGCACACTGCTGAAGCCATTGTAGAGCCACTCAAAGATGAAAGACATTATTAATGCTTACTACCTGTATAAAATAGGAAAGCAGCAAACATTAGCTTTCTGAATGCTAGTATATTTCGGAGAAGTTAACTCTCATTCACTGGCCCTGATGCATGTTTACAGTCCCATGTTTTGGGGCATAAGAAAACAAAGGATTGTGCACTCTGGAGGGAAGTCTCTGGGGTCCTCAGATCTGCACAAACTTCTGGTTTTCTACGTTTCCAATCTATGATACTCAGAACACTAGGAGTTAAAGATACTTTCCTCTTTTGCTGTGTGATTCACTCCTCCAGGCAGCTGCTCATTCGCATTCCCTAGATACACCACTGCTGTCTACCAGTTAGCAAAACTTCTAGGAAATCAGCCCCATCAATAATCTGGATCAAAATGTCACAATGATGCACTAAGTAGAAAATAAGAATAAAGGCATATTAACCTGAATGAAAAGCATATTAACCCATCCTTGCAAACAACTCTAAAAAACAAGGTCACCAAAATCCTACTGGCTGGCACAATTTGCACTGCTCCATTTACCAATGCTATCTCTTCTTAATATTTGTTTAATCCCTCTTATAATATGTATCTCAACTTAAAAAAAGATGATATCACTATAATGGAGAGCCATGAAGAGATAAGAGAATCCGATCATAATGTGAATAATCAACACCTACCTAACCCATTTTACAAATATGGACTTTCTTAAAATAACAATACTCATTCAGGGCATAGAGGTAGGTTCCTAGCCAAGTACATACCTCAATACTGATATTAACACCACTTTTTCTACTGTTTCCCATAAGCCTAGACAAAACAGAAGATGACCCGAAGCTCCTAAAAGGTCTACATACACTGGGGAATAAGCAAGAGGACCTCTGAATGTTAAGAGGGTAGGATCTAGAGCTAATGGTGGGTGTTAAGGTTTCTCAGAGTCAGCATGTCCTGATCACACTGAACTTCTGCCTCAGTATCTCAGATTTGGTGCAGAAAAAAGGATGATCCCCCATTTTCACTCCTCTTCATCAGCAAGAACACCTGAACACAAGGTGGCCAACTGTTATCAAACAAATTTGCTGAAGTTTTGTTTTTAAAAAAAAGTAAACAGGGCTTCCCTGGTGGCGCAGTGGTTGAGAGTCCGCCTGCCGACGCAGGGGACGCGGGTTCGTGCCCCGGTCTGGGAGGATCCCACATGCCGCGAAGCAGCTGGGCCCGTGAGCCATGGCCGCTGAGCCTGCGCGTCTGGAGCCTGTGCTCCGCAACAGGAGAGGCCACAACAGTGAGAGGCCCGTGTACCACACACACACACACAAAAAAAAAAAAGTAAACAGAAGTTTACTGTAAAAGGGTTAGCCACAAAAACCCACCTATATTCTTCATTCAAAGAATGCTAGATGAAGAAGAAATTGAAAAATGGAGACAGTGTGTGTTAATTTTCTTTTTCATCCAATTACTGCGTTTTTTTAAAATCAGGCCTGTGGCCTCACATGTAAACTTTAGGGACTGCTTTAGTGCTTATCTTCTATGGCTCTTACCATAGAAGGGCCAAATGAAGCTTGGGAGTTTGGGTGGGATGGAGACTGAAGGAAAAAGCTTTTATAGAAAGATCCTAGAATTTCCCCGGTGGTCCAGTGGTTAAGACTCCGTACTTCCACTGCAGGGGCACGGGTTCAATCCCTGTTCAGGGAAATTCTGCATGCCGCGCCGTGCGGCCAAAACCAAAAAAGGATACTAAATAAGGGTTTTTTCCCCTCTTCAGTAACATCAAAATATATTTTGGCAGAAAAACCAAATTTAGTATGTTAAATAATAGTTTTGTCCAGAAACCTTGTCTCTACTTTAAGAAGTCCAATGACTTAAATATACTTACAAAGTTCCTGTGCTTAAGTTTCCACTGCAGGTTAAGTAAAAGAACAATGTGCCTCTCCTCTGCAATCCCACCAAACCAGTCATCCTTCCCTATTTTCTCCGTCTACTACTTGGAGAAGCAGGGCTCACCTTTAGAGAGCACCTCTCATTAAGGTCACTCCCAATGATTACGACTTTAAAACCCAACACTTATATATTCATTTATATTACACTGGTTTGCAGTCATTACTTTCTAGATAGTTTGTAAAGTTTTACTACATCATTTTAGAAGTATTCCCAACTAGATAAATTCTCCCAAGGTGACAAGGGGAACAGCCCATTTTAGGGAATTTTTCACGGTTAACTGAACTACTTTGACTTTCCAATTTATTTTCCCTTGACATCCTTGCTTTAAAAGTCCCATAATTCTTCCCTCCAAAATGATCTACGGAAAGTACTTGAAGAAACTCTTCAGGTGATGTTAAAAAATAATAAAACCCCTTACTGGACCCAAAGAGTTGCACTGTATTGTTACCCAAAGTTAAGGAAATGTCTCTGATGGCTCCTCCATCCTTGAGATCTTAGGCTTTGTACCCCCTCGTGAGTAATTTTTCAGTTTATACAGTGCCTGCACATATATCTCATTTCAGCCTCACACCAACCCTATGAGGTAGGAATCCTTAGCCTCATTTAACAAGATGAGGATGCTGATGGTCCTAGATTAGCTAGCTTAACCAAGACTGCTCAGCTGAAAAAGTAACAATGCCAGGACTTAAACCCTCCTCTTTTAATGCCAAAGCCAAAGCTCTTCCTGTTAATATCACATAAAATTCCAATGCAAATCACAAAAATGCTTTAAAAAAACATAAAGCTTCCTTAAACCACCAACTACACAGATAATAACCTGCTGTTTTCTTCCTTACAACTCATCACAACTTCTGAACGATATATTAATAACTAGCATTTTATTCCTTTTCTATCCTTGATCCACTTTACCACCTTATGGCACCTTATGGCAAATTAGACTACAATCTAAGGGCTCTAACTACCAACAAAAGCACTGCCAACGTACCTAAAACTAACATTTGCAAATTTCAGGACTAACTGATTCAAATAAATAAAAAGGAGGAGCACTAGACTGACAATTAACCAATAAAAAATCTATGCATCACTTCTTATACATACTCATTACTTCTTATTCATGCTCAGAGCAACCCCCAGACAGATCTGGGGGTAGCAAGCCGCTGTTTTTTAGCTAAGAAACTCTGTTTGGCTGCAGAGTAAACATCAAAACGCTGTAAAGCCCCCTGTCAAAACCTAAGCAGATGCACCGCGGTAAAGGAGAAAAGACGAGAACAAGGGAGAATACTAACAGAGATTTTTTTCCATGCACTGAAGAGAGAGGGGAAAAAGGGGGAAGTGGAAGAAGAAAACACGGGGTTCGACCCAGGACAGCAGCAGATGATAACACACAGCTGAAGTGGGGGTGGGGAGAGCCCTGGACTAGGAGCCAGGAGATCTGGTTCAAACGCTCACACTTGCTATCTGCGGGGCCTTGGGCAATTCACTGTGCCTCAACGAGCCTTAGTCCCCGAATCTGTAAAATAAAAATAAAATAAAATAAAAAAGGATAATCATCAAGTACTTCAATCCACCCCACCGAGGGCTGAAGCTCATCCGAGACAGGGGATATGAAGCCGATTCGTAAACCAGAGCGCACCGTACCGACAGGAAAACTGTTATCCTGCCCAGCAGCTGCAAAACCCCCGAGCGGAATGCTGATGGACCCGATACCCGAGAGGCCGGCAGGGGACCGAGCAGACCCGGCCAAGCCGGCCCGTCCCCGCCCAGAACGAGTCCCGCGGCCCCACAGAACCGCCTGCGTGTCACTTCCCCCCCCAAAATCCCGCCTGCGCCGGCCTCCGCCCCGACCCTCTCCGCCGGCCACCCCAGCCCCTCCGGCCCCGGCTCCCTCCTTCGCCGCGGTCCCCGACTCACGGCCTAAGGGGCTCCTCCGGCAGCGGCGGGCGGCTTGGACCCTCCCTCAGAGCACAGAGCCCAGAAGCACCCTGTACCGCCACCTACTCGCCGGATATACGTAACACCCCCTCCCCCGGGACTTCCGGGCGCGTGCTCGCCCCCGCCCCTTCGCAGCGTCACGTCGCTCTGACACCCGGTGCCGCCCTACCAGCGACTGGGACTGCGGAGGGGCGGGCCTCAGGCGAGACGAAGACCCTCGGGGGCGGGCCCGACTTGGCCCCGCCTCCTCCCGTAGGGCGTGCAGGAACCGCGAGACGTGGCAGCGCCGTGCCCCGGAGGGTGGGGGCGTCGTCCTGGAGTCTCGCGGGGGACCTAGACGGCTTCAAATCCGACCGAGTGCGTTCTCAGACGCTGGGGGAAAATCAGAAGTGGCGACCGGCAGGTAGGTAGGTTATCGGAAGGAAGAGTTGACCTCAGAGCCCTCGACCTAAGATGGATCCCAGCGAGCTTCTGCGTTAAATCGCAGTTCCCTGGGATAGCCTGTTTTCTAGAAGAACAGCTAATATTTATTGAGTACTTATGTTCGAGTGCACTGAGTACTTTGCAGGCCTCATTTCATTTGACCCTTTCATTACGGCCCTGTGAAGCAGATACTATTGTTATCCCCAGTTTACAAATGAGAACCGAAGTTCAGAATACTGTGGTAACGAAGCCCGAGTTCATACCCTAGGAAGTGGCAAATCACTTCCAAACCAAATCATTGGTTCCTTCACCTGCATTTTCACATTTAATTCTGAGGACAGCCCTATGAGATTGGTATTATTACTCCGATTTTACAGATAAGAAAACTGAGTCAAATGTAAAGATGAATGATGCTTTTGGATGGGAAGACTCTATCATAAAGATCTCAATTTTCTGTAAGTAAAATTACAAATTTAACCTGATTCCTATAAAAGAACTAATAGGATTAATTATTATGTGTGTGTTTTTATTACAGTTTGTTTCCTCTGACAGGTTACGAGACAAACACCCCGTTTACTTGAGTTTTAAAAGGGTATTTCCTTTGCCC
Source organism: Aethalodelphis obliquidens (assembly GCF_003676395.1). Classification (NCBI taxonomy): domain Eukaryota; kingdom Metazoa; phylum Chordata; class Mammalia; order Artiodactyla; family Delphinidae; genus Aethalodelphis; species Aethalodelphis obliquidens. Next base: position 14,373,498 of record NW_020837981.1, on the reverse strand, counting down.
CACTTGAATGACCAATAAAGACATAAGTCCAGTTGGCAAAGTGAAAGGGGAGTGTTATGTGTGTGTTTTTTAAACTACCCTGTTTGTTCCTAAAATTCAAATGGAAAAATAAACAACAATAGTCAGAAAACAGGCTCTGAAGAAGCAGAACAATGAGAGGGATCTAGCACTATCAGATATTAAAACATTATAGATCCTCAGTAATTAAAAGTTTGGTAGTAGTGCACAAAAAGGCACACAAACCAATGGAACGAAGTACAGATATAAACTCAAATACATGCAGAAATAAAATTAAAGTGGCACCTGGGTAGGGGGAGGGATAAACTGGGAGATTGGGATTGACATATACACACTACTATATGTAAAATAGATAACTAATATGGACCTACTGTATAGCACAGGGAACTCTACTCAATACTCTGTAATGACCTATATGGGAATAGAATCTAAAAAAGACAGGATACATGTATATATATAACTGATTCACTTTGCTGTACAGCAGAAACACAGCATTGTAAATCAACTATATTCCAATAAAAGTTAATTTTATTTATTTTTTTATTTTTTGCCCACTCTGCGTGGCATGTGGGATCTTAGTTCCCCAGCCAGGGATCGAAGCTGCGCCCCCTGCATCGGAAGCAACGAGTCTTAACCACTGGACCACCGGGGAAGTCCCCAAAAGTTAATTTTAAACAATAAAATTTTAAAAAGATAAAATGGCACCTGGCAACTCCAACAATACTCAGAGGGGGCTGGATAGGCAAGCTCTCCACCTTCCCCCTCCTTTCATCTTGTGGGTCTTCTGCATTGAGTGTGAATCCTGCCCAGACACATTTGAAAGGGGTCAGGCTATGTTCTGAGGCCTCTCACCAGCTTTGACTAAACCAGGGGAACTATGTCCAGAGGGCTTGGAACCCCGGTGTGCACACCTGGAGGCACAAGTTGGCCCCGGTGCAAGTTAATGATGCAAGTTAATGCGTTGGACTACCGGGCCTTGTTAGAAGCCTGGCTGTAAGGTAAGAGGCTTCCAAACCACAAGGATGACTTGGGGGACTCAGGAGGAGGGAGGGAGCACACAGGCAGATTCTCAGGAGAGCTGCAAATTTCATTTACCAGCTGGGAAGCCTTGGTCAAGTTGACAAATGCCCCAAACTACAGTGTACCCACCTCTAAAATGGGTGAAAGAGGCATTGTCATGCACGTAAGCAATTTTTTCAGAGTACGTTTTTAAGAAGTGTTTCAATTATGTGCTTAAAATAAATAATAAAAGGGTTGGGACAGTTGGGTTGTCAAGAAAACCTAAAAGTTGAATTTATAAGTCACATGCCACATCAAGTAAGTTCCAAATGATTCAAAAATATATATATTTACAAATGACACCATAAAAGTACTAGAAAAATTTTAAAAAAGCATGGATGAATTCCTTATAATCCTGGAATAGAGAAGGCCTTTCTGGCTATGATTGAAAATCCAGAAGCCATAAAAGAAAAGATTGATAAATTTAACCACAGAAAAATAAAAATATTTTATATGGCAAAACAGCAACAGTGATAACACCGTAAACTCAAGACAGATGACGAGAAAAAATATGTGTAATCACATCGTAGGCAAGTGAAAAATTAACATGAAAAAGACTGTTGTTAAAAAAAATAGACAAGGAGAGAATCACAATTATCAGGAAAGGAAATACACATGGCTTTTAATCATAATAAACTCATAATAGAAATATAATAAATACAGAAAATAACAAAAGTTAATAAATTTAAAACTCACTGAGATACCATTTTCACCCATCAGGTTGGCAAAAGTCGACCCGTTTATTGGTGGCGAGGCTGTTGTAGAGAGTAGTCAAGGAAGGCCCCACCAAGGTGCCATTTGGACAGGACCTGAAGGACATCTGGGGGTAACATGTTCCAGGCTGACAGCACAGCATGTGCAGAGGCCTCAAGGAGGAGTGTTCATGGCAGCTTCCAGGAACAGCTGGGAGGCCAGCGTAGCCAGGCAGGGTGAAAAGGGAAGTAGTAGCAGGAGGTGAGGTGAGAAAGGTGTGGGGTAGGTGGTTAAGAATTGGGAAGGTTCTGAGAGTTTACCTAATGAGTTAGCCAGGCACACTTCCATGGATACTGGCAAACACGAGACTCCTGGGGCAGAGACAAAGGATTTTATTACCTCAAAGCCTGAGCTTCATGTTTGTGTATTTTGCACTTGCCCCCCAACAAGTACTCTGGGGTGATGCAGAGCAGCCCAGGGGGATTCTGCCCATAGAGTGGATTTGCATCACAGCTGAAGAACCCAGAGCTTAGGGAACCCCAGTCTTTCATAATGGACTGCAGGCAAACCTGGCTGACTTTTGACCCAGATGGAGACAGTATTACACTGGACAGCAGACAAAACTATCCCCTGCCTCAGATGGAGAGTCTCTTCCAAGGCTATTCTTTATATAAACGTCCTTGAAAAGATAGTCGAAATAAAGGCCTCCAGTACCTCTGCTCCAAGAAGTGCAGAAATATAAGAGATTCATAGAGAATTGTCTCCCAACAGGGGCAAATCTTTAGAGCCTTGTAGGCCACTGTGAGGACTTTAGACTTTCTTGTGAGTGGTCTGGAGATGGAGGGTTTGAGCAGAGGAGTTTTATGTAATTCATCTCCCCACTGTATTCTTATTCCCCTATGCATGCTCAACATTAGGTCGACAGGCACTCAGAAACTGAAATGGAGACTGAAAAGCAACTGTGTTAGGGTTCTCCAGAGAAAGAGAACCAATAGGATACATAGATTTGTATAAGAGGAGATACGTGAAGGAATTGGCTTACTCAGTGATGGAGGCCGAGAAGTCCGACGAGCTTCGATCTGCAAGCTAAAGAGCAAAAAAGTCGGTGGAATAGTTCAGTCTGACTCTGAAGGCCCGAGAATCAGAGGGCTGGTGGTGTAAGTCCTGGAGTCTGAAGGTCCTAGAGCAAGGAACTCTGATGTCCAAAGGCAGGAAGGTGGATGTCCCAGCTCAAGAAGAGAGAGAATTTGCCCTTTGTGTTTTTTTTGTTCCATTTGGGCCTTCAACGGATTGGATGATGCCCGTCGACGTTGGTGAGGGGCACATCTCTTTACTTAGTGTACTGAAGCAAATGCTAACCTCTTCCAGAAACACGAGACACACCCAGAAATAATGTTTCACCAGCTATCTGGGTGTTTTTTATTCCAGTCAAGTTGACCCATAAAATTAACCACCTATTGGAATTGTCAACATGGGGGCCATGGGGACCCCCATGCAGTTTCAGGGGAGTAATGGGGATGGATGCTGGACTGGAGTGACCTAAGGAGAGACCATGAGAGGAGGAAAGGGGGCAGTGACCCTGGCCAGTGCCATAAGAAATGTGGCTGTGAAGGAGAGGAGAGACCAGGGAGCCGAAAGGGAATGGATGCTGAAAATTAATGATCCCTTGCTGCATTGAGCATGGTAAATACTGGAACACCATCTGTGTTAATACATAAAAATTCATTCAATTCTTGAGAAGAATGTAAATGTTTAGGCTTTTATCAGCTAGAGGATTTCATAAAATGTTGATTAGAAAAATCATTCTGAAAAGCAATCCATCTAAAATTCGAAGAGGTAAAAGTCTTAAGATTTCTAAATGTTTTCCCTTTGACATAATCTAGAGTGCAATTAGGAAAAAAACCTTAATTCTTCTTAAACTAATTGTATATTTCCTAGTCTGTGCACTGTTGGTGGGAATGTAAAATGGTGCAGCCCCTATGGAAATCAATACGGGGGTTGCTCAAAAATAGGAAATAGAATTATCATATGATCCAGCAATTCTTCTGGGTATATAACCCACAGAATTGAAAACAGGGTCTCAGAGAGATATTTGTATACTGATGTTCACAGCAGCAATGTTCACAACAGCCAAGAGGTGGAAGCAACCCATGCGTCCATCAATGGATAAACAAAATGTGATATACACATACAATGGATATTATCCAGCCTTAAAAAGGAAGGAAATTCTGATACATGCTACAACATGAATGAGCTTGGGGGACACGCTAAGTGAAAGAAGCCAGTCACAAAAAGACAAATACTATATAATTCCACTTATACTAGGTACCTAGAGTTCTCAGCTTCCTAGAGACAGAAAGTAGAATGGTGCTTGCCATGGCCTGGGAGGGGGCGGAAATGGGGAATTGTTTAATGGTTATAAAGTTTCAGTTCTGCAAGATGAAAAGAATTTTGGAGATCTGTTGCACAACATTGTGAATGTACTTAACACTACTAAACTATACAGTACACTTAAAAATGGTTAAGATGGTAAATTTATGTTATGTGTATTTTACGACAATTTAAAAAAACAGGGGACTTCCCTGGCGGTCCAGTGGTTAAGAATCCGCCTTCCAATGTAGGGGACGCGGGTTCCATCCCTGGTCAGGGAACTAAGATCCCACGTGCTGCAGGGCAACTAAGCCCACGTGCCGAAACTACTGAGCCCGCACACCACAACAAAAGAGCCCGTGTGCTGCAACAAAGATCCGGAGTGTTGCAACTAAGACCTGATGCAGCCAAATAAATAAAAATAAATATTAAAAAAAAATTTTTTTTAAAACAAAACAGTTTTTGGTTTCACTTGGCACCTCCAGCACCTTCATCTTTCTGTGCCTGGTGTATTTTGGCATTTCCATTTTCTGCAGGGTTATTCCCATCCTTGCCAACATCGACTTTTCCCCTTTTCTCTCTCTCTTTTTAAAAAAAGTATTTATTTACTTATTTATTTATTTGGGTGTGCCAGGTCTTAGTTGCAGCACGCAGGATCTTCATTGCCACGTGTGGGATCTTCATTGCGGCACGTGGGATCTTCAGTTGCAGCATGCATATGGGATCTAGTTTCCTGACCAGGGATCGAACCTGGACTCCCTGCATTGGGAGCGTGGAGTCTTAGCCACTGTGCCACCAGGGAAGTCCCTCCACTTTTCTGTTTGGGTCCCTGCTCTCCCTTCTTTACAGGGGTCTTTTCAGGCTTGGGCTCTGGCTTTGGAGGCACAGGTTTAGCAGCTACTCTTGTATCTATTCATATTACAGGGTTAACCCAGCACCCACAACATACTCCCTTAATATTAGTAGAATAATTAATAATAGTTCTTAATTTAAAAACATTGGTCGAGGTCCCCAAGAAGCATTAAGGATGCAACAAAATATTCTTTCCTTACATTGCAGAAATTCCAGCCCCCTCCATATGTGCAAAAAAGGAAAAGAAAAGAAGCCTGAATGTGGAAGCTTTACAAAATTTTTGACTACTTTGAATATTGAATTAGAGTTCTCAGGGAAGTCCAAAAATATACATTTTATTTTGTGGATACCCAATTATAGTCATATTTTGCTACATATTTATTTCCCTTTAGGAAGCAATGAAAGAATTTGTATTTTTTAGATTAATTCATTCAATATTTATGAAGTACATGCTATATGTGAGGACATATGCTAGGTGCTCAGAATACAGAGGGGAACAGAAGAGATAGGGTCCCTGCCCTCATGAGTCTTGCAGTCTAGTGGTACTTGGAAATCATCCCCTAGATTTTTAATGGCCCCACTGGAGGGCGCTCTAGCACCTCCAGAGAGCCCTGGACCCTGCTTTGGAAACCACTACACCACTTCGTACTCCCCTCCACTGCCTCCTGTAGGGCCACCCAGCAAATGCTTGTGGAACGTGTTCAAATGGCATATCACACCATGACCATTCCAGTATTGATAGAGGAGTCATGCATTCAATAAATATGCTTGGATATTTCCTAATGAGAAGGGTATGGCGGGGAGGGGGAGATATTATCAAACAGCATTGCAGATCATCAGGATTCCTTGAATACTTCTGTACCCATTACGGAAATAAGATAATAGTCCTTTCCAGTTTTAAAAACTGTTGGTGCCTCTCGAGGGCCTCCTAAAGTCCAGGGTCTCCTTAGCAAGCCCTTTCATTATCTGATCCTTGCCTACCTTTCTTGCCTGGCCCCCCTCTATTCTCCAACTTGTAATCAGCATCCCAGCTACCTACAACACATTAGATTTCAGGAACATGTCTCATGGAGTCGATTAAGAATATGTGTTCAACAATACATCTGTATTATCTTTACACCAGTTTAAAAGAATTAGGTAGCATCTATAAATAATAACATGAAATTTCAAAATGTATATAAGTATGATCCCGTACATACTTAAAAAATACTAAATTGTATATTTATATTCAGATAAATGTGTGTAAAAGCATAGAGAAAAATCAAGGAAGAGTCATACCGAACTGATAGTGGTTAATCTCTAAGAAGGGAGTAGGATCGACAGCAAGCAAGGAGGACTTTATCTGTAATGTTTGAATTTTTAACATATTAAAATTTGTGTATCTTCTTTGGAGAAATGTCTGTTTAAGTCTTCCACCCATTTTTTGATTGGGTTATTTGTTTTTTTTTAATATTGAGCTGCTTGTATATTTTGGAGATTAATCCTTTGTCAGTTGCTTCATTTGCAAATATTTTCTCCTCACGCACTGTTGGTGGGAATGTAAATTGATACAGCCACTGTGGAAAAAAGTATAGAGGTTCCTTAAAAAACTAAAAATAGAACTACCATATGACCCAGCAATCCCCCTCGTGGGCATATACCCAGAGAAAACCATAATTCAAAAAGACACACGCACCCCAATGTTCATAGCAGCATTATTTACAATAACCAGGACATGGAAGCAACCTAAATGTCCACCAACAGAGGAATCAATAAAGATGTGGCACATATAACAATGGAACATTAGTCAGCCATAAAAAGGAACGAAATTGGGTCATTTGTAGAGACGTGTATGGACCTAGAGAGTGTCATACAGAGTGAAGTAAGTCAGAAAGAGAAAAACAAATATCGTATATTAACGCATATATGTGGAATCTAGAAAAATGGTATAGATGATCTTATTTGCAAAGCAAATAGAGAACAAATGTATGGGTACCAAGGGGGAAGAGGGAATGGAAGGAATGGGAGATTAGGACTGACACATGTACACTATTGATAGAGAACAAATGTATGGATACCAAGGGGGAAGAGGGAATGGAAGGAATTGGGAGATTAGGACTGACACATGTACACTATTGATACTATGTATAAAATAGATAACTAATGAGACCATACTGTATAGCACAGGGAACTCTACTTAATGCACTGTGGTGACCTAAATGGGAAGGAAATCTAAAAAAGAGGGGATATATATATATGTATAGCTGATTCATTTTGCTGTATGGTAGAAACTAATACAACATTGTAAAGCAATTATACTCCAAAAAATTTAATTTTAAAAATGTTGTGTAATTTTAAAAATAAATAAAATACATTAAATCAACAATACATTAAAAGGATCATACACCATGATCAAGTGGGATTTATCCCTGGGATGCAAGATGGTTCAACATCCACAAATCAGTCAGTGTGACGCACCACATTAACAAATTACAGAATGAAAATCATGCGATCGTCTCAGTAGACGCAGAAAAAGCTTTTGACAAAATTCAACATCCATTTATGACAAAAATTCTCAACAAAGTCGGTATACAGTGAACGTAATAAAGGCCATATATGATAAACCTACGGCCAACATCTGTAGGTTTATCTGAACATAATAAAGGCCGTATATGATAAACCTACAGCCGACATTAAACTCACTGGTGAAAAGCTGAAAGCATATCCTCTAAGGTGAGGGACAGGACAAGGATACCCACGAGATGAAGCACATAGAGCCTATAGCATAGGGCCTGACACTTAGGAAGTGTTCACAAATGGGAGCTATTATCATCTGCTGCTGTTGCTGTGATAGATGTTTGCTGGATTATAACTACAACCCCATGAGAAATTTTTCCTGATCTCTGAAATTTACGATTAGAGCAGTGGTTTCAAACATAGGCGATGTTAGAATCACCTGGGGAACTGGTTAAAAATTAGATTCCAGGGCTCAGTCCCTCCCAGTCCTTATTCTGTATCTAAAGTATATATATAATATATATATACATATAAGTATATATAATATATATCCACGTGTATATCCATATATAAGTATATATATCACATATATGTAACATATATACGATATATATTACATATATATGTAACATATATATGATATATATAATATATATTACATATATACACATATGTATACATATATATATAGAGAGAGAGAGAGAAAGAGAAGCCCCCTGCCACTAGCTGTGCTGAGCGCTGTCCACTGGTGTCCTTCTCCTACTTCATTTGATTTTCTTTAAAAAAATTTAAAATTTTATACATGCTTTTAGAAAAACAATTCAAAGAGCATAGAAGCTTACGGGCTTCCCTGATGGCGCAGTGGTTAAGAATCCGCCTGCCACTGCAGAGGACATGGGTTCGAGCCCTGGTCCGGGAAGATCCCACATGCTGCGGAGCAACTAAGCCCGTGCGCCACAACTACTGAGCCTGCGCTCTAGAGCCTGCGAGCCACAACCACTGACCCCTTTGCCACAACTACTGAAGCCCTCGCGCCTAGAGCCCATGCTTCACAACAATAAAAGCCACCGCAATGAGAAGCCTGGGCACTGCAGCGAAGAGTAGCCCGCGCTCGCCTCAACTAGAGAAAGCCCGCACACAGCAACGAAGACCCAACACAGCCAAAAAGAAAAACAAATAAGAGAGCATAGGAGCTTACAAAGTGGAAGGAAACTCCATGGGCCTGACCTCTTCCGCACGTAACTCATTCCCACTCCCTGAGATAACCATTGTTGGCTGTGGTTTATTTTTGTTTGTTTGTCCCCAGAAATTGTCTATACCCATACAAGCATATCCATTAATGTGTCTCTTTCCCCACAGTGCTCCCTTTGTAAAAACATAAATAGGATCATAGGATAGAGTGGGGATTGGCAAATGGTTTTGGTAAAGGGTCAAATAGTAAATATTTTTGACTTTGCAGGTCATGTGGTCTCTATCCCAGCTACTAAATTCTGTCTTCATTGTAGCTAGAAGGCAGTCACAGCAATTCATAAATGAAAGGGTGTGACTGTGTTCCAATAAAGAGTTTTTACCAAACCTCTGGCAGGCTGGATTTGGCCCGCAGGCCATAGCTGGCAGCTATAGAGTACTACAACTTTTTCTCTTTTCACTTAGGTATTTTGAACATCTTTTCCATATCAGCCCATGCAGTGACTTCACTGACTGCTACATGTACGAATATTTAGCCATTCCTCAACTGGACTGCTAGATATTTTTCCAGGTTTTGCTATACTTAACAAAGCTGCCATAGGCTGTGTGCCCGGTTGACTATTCTTAGTCAACTAGAATGAAGTCTTAGAGCAGAATTGCTGGCTCAAAGTATAAAGACAAATTTAAAATTTTGATAGAGATTGCCAAATTGCTCTCAGGCTTTTTTTTTTTTTTGCTCTCAGCCTTTTTAAAAAATTCAGATTGCCACATACCCTTGTGGTGTTCATTGCTTAATCTTATTTCTGGCGAATATTTTCTGTTAATTTAAAGGTTTTGTAATAACTAAGGGAAAGATCCCAAAGAGAGACAGAGGGAGCAATAAACTCTGTGGCAATCGACTCGAGTTAATAACTCTTCAATAAATACTTGTCATCATGAAGCAATTCGCACAGCACTCTTGTCAGTGTAAAGGCAAATTCCCTTTGGCCTAGACTCCCAGAAAGCAGTAAAGGCAGCTGTTCTAAATGTAAAGAACATTCTGTGCAGAAGCACAATATAAGCTCTTGCGTAGCAAATATGCTGATTAGATAGGACATAATTGCCATTACAGCTGCAGCACATGCAGGCCTGGGCTCAGGGATGGTGAAAATGAACTTTGAATTTCTAATTGGAGTTCTCATTCGGACCCTTTATACAACTGGGCCAACGCTTCAGATTGCCTTACCTGAAAAACTGCATTGATGATGCAGTGTTGCTGAGATTACATTTAAAAATTTTTTTTAATTTAATTTTTATTTTATATTGGAGTGTAGTTGATTTACAATGTTGTGTTCATTTCAGGTGTACAGCAAAGTGATTCAGTTATACATATATCCATTCTTTTTCAGATTATTTTCCCATATAGGTTATTACAGAATACTGAGTAGAGTTTCCTGTGCTGTACAGTAGGTCATTGTTGATTATCTGTTTTATATATAATTGTGTGTATATGTTAATCCCAAACCCCTAATTTATCCCTCCCCTCCACCTTTCCCCTTTGGTAACCATAAGTTTGTTTTCCAAGTCTGTGAGTCTGTTTCTGTTTTGTAAATAAGTTCATTTGTATCATTTTTTTAGATTCCACATATAAGTGATAACATATGATGTTTGTTTTCTCTGTCTGACTTACTTTACTTAGTATGATAATCTGTAGGTCCATCCATGTTGCTGCAAATGGCATTATTTCATTACTTTTTATGGCTGAGTAATATTCCATTGTATAAATGTACCACATCTTCTTTATCCATTCCTCTGTCAATGGACATTTAGGTTGCTTCCATATCTTGGCTATTATAAATAGTGCTGCAATGAACACTGGGGTGCATGTATCTTTTTTTTTAAAGGAAGAACCATTGTGTTGTATACTTTATTTTATTTATTTATTTTATTTTATTTTTCAATTTATTTATTTTATTTTTTAAAATTTTTGGCTGCATTGGGTCTTCATTGCTGCGCACGGGCTTTCTCTAGCTGTGGCGAGCGGGGGCTACTCTTTGTTGCAGTGAGTGGGCTTCTTGTGGAGCACAGGCTCTAGGCACGCGGGCTTCAGTAGTTGCAGCACGTGCGCTCAGTAATTGTGGCTCGCGGGCTCTAGAGCGCAGCCTCAGTAGTTGTGGTGCACGGGCTCAGTTGCTCTGTGGCATGTGGGATCTTCCTGGACCAGGGCTCGAACCCGTGTCCCCTGAATTTGCAGGCGGATCCTTAACCACTGCACTACCAGGGAAGCCCTGACTGATGTTCGTATTTTTTTCTTTTTGGCCGTGCCACACAGCCTGTGGTTCCCGAACTAGGGATTGAATCCGGGCCCATGGCAGTGAAAGCACAGTCCTAACCACTGGATCCCAGGGAATTCTTTCCCCTGATGTCCTTATAAGGGGAAATTTGGAAACAAGCACACAGGGAGAACACCTTGTGTACATTAGGGTTATGCTGCCACAAGCCAGGAACTATCAAAAGCAGGGAGAGGCCTGGAACAGATCCTTCCCAATAGTCTTCAGAGGGAGCATGGGCCTGCTGATACCTGGATCTCGGACTTCTAGCTTCCAGAACAGTGAGGCAATACATTTCTCTTGTTTAGCCCATCCAGTTTGTGGTACTTGGTTATGGTAGCCTAGCAAGTGAATACAAGAGTATTTTACATTCCTTACCTGAACAGAGGAGTGGAAGCTTTCTACAGAGGATCTCATACAGGAGAACTATTGCTGACATTTCTTCTGACTAGTGTTCTATCCCCTTTCCTTTCCATAAATTTGGGCAGATGATTCCTATTTATTGGACTAATACTTGTGAAGTCCCCCACTTTGTATAGTCTTTCATTAGAAAACATATTTCTTATCGTAACAAATCACTTCAGAAATCACATATTACAATGACTGAGGCAGCATTTAAAAACAGAACTTACAAAAGGAATAAGAGAAATATTACTAAAATCTGAATGCTGATGTTTCTGGTCCTGGACCAGACAAGAAGGCATAGACCTGTTTTTCTCTACTTCTCCTGCTAAGCACAGCTATAGACCCTGGAGATGACAAGACACAACCAAGAACTCTGAAAGGTGCTAAGAAGGCAAGCTGGTTTGGGCCCCCAGGACCAGAGAACAGCAGTGACAGGGCACATGCATCCTACCACCACCAGGAGGAGGAGAAGAGTCCTTCCCAACCCCTAACCTAGCAACAGAAGGCAGTCCAGATAGGCTCATTCCTCCACCTCCCCCATATGGAATGGGGGTCCCTCTGGTGGGCATGACACTACCTGGCAAGGGGGCTCATTGGGAGCCCAGGCAGAAATAAACAACCAGGGAGGCACTCTCCTTCCGCACAAGGCCTGAGACTCCCCTTTTCCACCAAGAGTTACCTAGGTAGGCGGGTGAGCTGAGCCTGAGGGAGAAATCCAGCTATAATGGGTAGACCAGTTCAGGAAGCTTCTTTATCCCTGTAGCCTAAGACTCTCCTCTTCCACCACGAGATACTCAGCCCCCTCAGGCAGCACCAGCAGGAACCAACAGAAGCCCCAGTGGCACCAGATAAACCAAGCTGACCAAAATAACACTGCAAAGCCGCTGAAAATTAAACTGCCATTGAAACCACAGTCCACAAAAGCAGGCCAAGACCCATGTGCTAACCCTAAATAGGGTGATGCCTGCTAAAAGATTTAAATGGATCCTAGTGTCTCCTAACATAACAGACAAAATGTCTAGGATATTATTAACAATCACCCATCATGACAACAACCAAGAAAATCACAACTTGATTGAGAAAACACAGTCAGTGGATGCCAACACTGACCTGAGATTATAGAGCTAAATAAGTAGACGGGCTAGGATTAAAAACTCAGGTCTGCACAGCTCCAAAGCCACGAATTTAATCACAAAACTATCTTGGCTGATGGCTCACAATGGGATGATAGGAATTAGGTAAGAGTATAGTATCAAGACTGCTGTAAATATAAGGGATTTCATTTTCAGGTGCCTACAAATAAAGTCAGTTTTAGTCTAATAAATAAAAGTGAATTATAAGATCATTCACAGAAAACAAATACCAAACAGCACCCAAGCCTGCTTGGTAGTGTTAGGCTTCAGATTAAAATAAAAATATCATAAACCAAGTTTCAATAAAATAATTTTATTTCCTAACACATGGCAAACATATACATCCAATACGTACTTATCTTGGACATTTATTCACAGATGACTTCCAAACTACAACTGTCTTGATATTTAAGCAGGAACTAAAAGTTATCTTAGTTGATATGAAAGATGCTTTTAGGTGGATAACAGTATGGATATATTGGATTGGTCACAGCAGAATTGGATTGATTAGTTCTATAAATTTAAAGCTTGGAGAAGTTACTACTTTTGCATCTAATGCTTTCAGACGAAAAGGATGCAGCAGTATCAGCTTGTATTCCAGAGAAATTTCCTTAGTTTTTCTGGTGATGGAACCACTTATCCACTGTAGTCAGGGAAAAGAAAAAATTAGAATCCCTGTTAGGAATCAAAATTATACCCAACATATAACAATGAATAATATATTTGCTTTAATGTATCCTCCTATGGATTACATTAAAACAAACCTACGTACATGCAAAGCTTCACTACAGCAAAAACAGGTAATTTACCAGTGTTTTCTTTTGGGCTGCTTTACTCTTGATGCTGATCCTATGGACATGCAATTCTCACAAGAAGAACCTTACAGAGAATTCTAACATCTAAAGGTGGAAAGAACTGTTTCCTGGGTGAAGCAGCCTGGGGCCAGATGGGGACGAAGAGCCCAGCCTGCTCCAACCTCCACAAGGCATCTACCAGGAACTCCGAGAACAGTGGGTCATGGTCATGCTGTCACAGCGGTGGCCCTAAATGTGGTAGGTACAGCCATTTTTCTTCCCACATATGCTACAGAACTCTAAAAAGCTTCTTCTCCCTGTCCTTCTCTTTCTCTGTATGTATGTGGTATGTAAGACGTGTCTATAGATACAGATGTAATTTTCCACACATATGCATAATGTTGAACGTAATTTTACTAGATACAGATCTTACCATCTGTTGGTATTGTGCAGGCAGGTTCATGTGGCGGTAACTAAAATAAAATGTTAAAATGTATTAGTCTAATCCCAGAAAAAGAATAAGCTAAAAAAGTATACTGATACAAAAATTAAAAGGAATCTAAACAGAAGACAACTATCCCAATTTTTAGGTCCTAAAAATAATTTACAATAGATAGGAACAATGCAGAGCTTGCTCTGCTGCTAAGAAATGCTAACAAATTCAAACCTCTTACCTTTTAATGACATACAGGAGAATAAATAAAAATAAATTTGTTACAGCAGAAACTAACACAACATTGTAAAGCAACTATACTCCAATTTAAAAAAACCTGCTTTTTGAAATAAAGAATTAAAAAACCAACATATGTATATATAAAGGTTTTATATATACACACATATATATAAAATGTAGGCAGAATGTTCTCATTGAAAAGTTATGATTGTTAACCAATGGCTTATCCCTTCCAATTTATCTTATTCATCTCAACTTTGTCAAAATTCATATATAAATAAAATAAATCTAAATGTATTGGCTTCATCATTAAATCGTCCTTTTCCCTTGTATTACCCTGTTTACAAGGCTGTAAAGTCAGACCTCATTTTCATTTGTTTTCCTTATTTAATATTGTAAATGAGAATAATTTTAGACAATCTTCAGTCTTTAGGTTAATACAAATCAGATCATTAAAAATAATACAAAAACAAAATAATTTCTTTGATGGACAGTTTACTTCCTCACATGAAATTCTCCTCTAGGACTATAAACCACTCCTGCAATGGTACCTGAAATTTGGTAACTTTCTCATTCCTTGCTATGACCAAGTCAAATAAGTTCCCATTGGTACTTTTGTGAAAAATGGCTTATGATAAGTACTCAGGCACTTGGGTTACTTAGAACATTCTGGAGTCATTTTGATTTTTACAAATTGTCCTACTTTGTTATCTGCCCAATATAGTGTTGGCTAGGACCCTCCTCAGGTTTCCCCTCAGTCAAATGTCTACTTGTATTTATGGTTTGTAACTTCAAGATCTTACATTGTAATATGTGTACAGGACATCCTCAAATATTTATTGAAGGTACTTTCCCTTCCCATTCAACATCCCATTTTTTGGCCACCAGGCGTGTTCTTTTTCAAGGAAACCTTTACTTACAGCTTCCACAATGGCTTTGGCAGCATCAGGATCACACTGGAAGGGGCTCTCAAACACTGTGGTATTCATGCTATTGAACAAAGGAAAATTGTCATGAGTCACAGTAACAAAAACTTCTCTCTTATTAAAACTCTCTCTTGTTAAAAATAACAAGATGAAGGTGGTAGGCCAGATGAGATTCAAGTCTGGCTTAGTTGAAAGCTTTCTCACCTATATTAAATATTCTAATCATTTAATATACAGCTATTCTTGTGGTCAATTTTACTCAAATCCCTTAACAAGTTCAGATTTTAAAGTATGTGATTGAATGCAGTGTAATTCTCAATGAAAGAGCTAAGATGCAAATGAAAATGACAAACATATATTTCCTAATTAGATAAAATGAAAAAAACAAAAAACAAAAAAATCCAGTTTCTGTCAGTGTTGACATCTGAGATAGACACTCCTGGCAGGAGTAACACCTGGTTCAATATTCCTGAAAAATAATCTGGTAAAATGTGTCCACAACAAAATAAAAAAAGAAAAAGTAAGAGACAAAAATAAAAAAACAAAAAAATGTGTCTAAAGCCTTTTAAAACCTTTTAAAAAGCACATACTCTTTGATGGATAAATTCCACACCTCAGAACTCAGAGATTTAAACTATGATGTACAAAGATGTTCAACATACACGATTTCACTACTGGTAAGAGTGAAAACTTGGAAGTAACCAAAATGTCCAACAACAGGGATGATTAAAAATGATTTATCCATGAGATGGAATATTACACAGATGGAATGTTATATAGTAGGAAAGTATTATATTCTTAATGACATGAGAAATGCTTATAGTGTTAACTTTTTTAAACCATAAAACAAATTTTATATACAATATGATCCTAATTATTTTTGAAAATATTATACTTATACACAAAGGACTGTAAATAGAAAAAACTCTAAATGTTAATAAGAGTATCTATGGGAAAACTGTGATTAAAATGATTTTTTAAAAACTTTTTTTGGTTAACTATAGTTCAAAATTTCCTATGTATTAAATTATTGTGTATTATTATAACATGGGTATGATCAGAAATATTCTATTAAAATGAAAAATAAATATCTTCAGTTACCTGCCACTTAACATGCATTAAGCCCATTTCCATAGAAATAATAGGACACCACAAAATAGAGAAGTTATTAAAAGCAAAGTCTCATGATTGTACATTTTCACACAAATGTGTAAGTGTGCTCAGTTTTTCTTGTTTGTGGAGAGACAATGTTTGCATTTTACAGGACATTATTCTGACTTACAGAACAGAAGATTCCTGAGAATTATTTTTACATTAGGATTTTCTCATAATCAGAAAAAAATCTTACTACCCAGATAAACTGACATGTATTAAAAAAAAGTAATACACATATATAGTTAGAAAATTCAGAAAGTCACAAATTGAAAGCCTCTCTCCCTCCCATCTCCAAATGGTTGTCTCCAAAGGCAATCATTATCTATAGCTCTTGTTTCCCTCCAGAAAAAAAATTTAAATATAAACAGATGCTGGGGTGTGTGTGTGTATCTCACCTTGCATAAATGGGATCATACTAAATATACTACTATGGACTTTGCTTTTCTCACTTAATATATTTTGGTTATCTTTCCTTATCAACATAGAGAGAACTTTCTTTTTTTTTTTCTGTGACATATACTGTTTTATTATATGGATGTGCTTAACCATTACGTTTTGGTTGTTTCTAACTTTTTGCTATTATAAATGACACTGCAATGAACATCCTTATACATAAATCTTTTGGGACTATATCTATAGGATACATTCCTAGTAGTGGTTCTACAAAGAAATACATGCATTAAAAATTTTGGGCTGAATATTGTCAAATTGCCCTTCACAAAGGTTGTACCCATTTAAACTCTCACCAACCATATAGACAGATAGATAGATAGATAGATAGACAGATAGATAGATATAGATATAGATATTCTTGCCATCCCGGCTATCATTTAATTTTTTAAAATTTTGCAAAGCTACTGGGGGATAACACTATCTTTCTGAGCTGCATTTTAAATTATAAAATGAGGACTTCTCTGGTGGCACAATGGTTAAGAATCCGCCTGCCAATGCAGCGGACACAGGTTCAATCTCTGGTCTGGGAAGATCCCACATGCTGCGGAGCAACTAAGCCCATGTGCTACAACTACTGAGCCTGTACTCTACAGCCCACGTGCTGCACCTACTGAGCCCGTGTGCTGCAACTACTGAAGCCCGCACGCCTAGAGCCCATGCTCTGCAACAAGAGAAGCCACCTCAATGGAAAGCCTGCGCACTGCAACGAACAGTAGCCCCCGCTCGCCACAACTAGAGGAAGCCTGCGCACAGCAACAAAGACCCGACACGGCCAAAAAAAAAAAAAAAAAGAATAAACTAATTCCACTACGAATGAAATAAACAAATCCTGAAAGAATTTATTAAAAAAAATTATAAAATGAGACTGTACATCTTCTTATCTGTAAATTTTCTTTTTTTATCTGTTCCTCTCCTATTGAATTATTCTTTTTCTTATCAATTAGAATAAGCTATTTATAAATTAAGGAATTTAGCCCTCTGTCATGTGTTGTTTAAGCAGAAACTGGGAAAAATTGTCTCCTGATATATAAAAAAATAATACCACAAGTAAATCTTTCTTTTATGGATTTTGAGTTTGTCTTCTGTTTGGAAAGGTCTTCCCTATTACAAGCTAATGAATAAATTCACCTATACTTTTTCTAGAATTTTCTCACATTACAATTTATCTGTCTGTAATTAAATGCTGATGTAAGACTAGGGTTACAAACCCTAGTTTGCAGCCAGCACCCAGTTAACATGTGGATATAAAGTAGTTGGAGGTAAGAACACTGGTGCTGGGTTGCTTGCACAGGGCACTTGTGGAGCACCTGCCTGGTTACAGCACCTTTCCTAAATGAAACGGCCACAGCCATGAGGGTGGTTGCCAGTGTGTGTATCTGGCGTAAGGAATGTAAGGAGTGAGATAGAGATCTAGTCTTATTTTCTTCCTAAACAGTGGTTGGTCCAAACCACTCATTTAAAACACCTTCTTTATTATAAATTGAATTCCCATACATCTTTAGATCTACTTTAGGTCTATCAAACTCTAACAGAACTGAATAATTTGACTTTCTTCTTCAGTACCAAATTCTTAGTAAAACAATATTACTAAACAGTACCAAAATAATTAACACTCTTCCTCACCACCACTACCCTTACTTTTTTCAGAACTTCCCTTGTTATTCTGAGATGCAGATTTTTTCTAGATGAAACTGAATGTTATTCATGAATATATACCTTTCTATTTAACATCTTTTATATTTCTCAGTAGAGTCAAACTTTTCTTCTTCTGGGTCCTTCAGGTTTCTTATTTATACTGTGTTTTGTTTTTAAATACTATTCTACATGAGATCTTTTCCTCCATTATAGTTTCTGTTACACTTCATATAGAAAGCTAGCCATGTACATATATACTCATTTTGTAATTATTCACCTTGCTGAGTTCTTTTTTCTAGGGTTTTCTGGGTACACAATCATATCATCTGCAACAATTTGCTCCCCCTTTTCCAATATTCCTGCATCTTCTTTCTCTTATTTACTTCATCAACTAGTATTTCCAGAACAACACTAGTTAAGTGGTTATGGTGGGCATTCTTTTATAAGCTTTAAAAGAGGAAGTACTGTACTAAAAATGATCTGGGGCCAGACAGACTTGGATGCGAGTCCTAACTCCAAAATGCTTACTGTGGTATGACTTTGGTTAAGTTTAATCTCCCTGCATCTGTGTTGCAGGCTTGGCAAATATTAACTGCTCAGTCATATTAGCTATTAGTATTAGTAGTAGTTAATTCAGTGTGCATAGTAGATCCTGGTTTAGTTGTAATGAACCTTACATATTCACATCGGAGAACACCAACCCTTGAACTCAACCTGATTATACCCATCCCATTCTGAGCACCCTGATGCTAGGCAGGTTTTCCCGATTAGCCTTACAAAGCTCTGATCTCACTGCGCCCTTTATAGTTTTAGTTTGTACTTATTCAGAGAGTATCTTGTGGCATTTTTCAGTTGTTTATATAGTTACCTTCTGTAAAGAAAAAAAATGTTGCCTGCCACTCCAGTTCTACAAGGATCAAGCCATTAGCCACTACAGTCACCCATGGACAGTGAGCCCTGAGGGGAATTCAGGATG
This sequence comes from Aethalodelphis obliquidens, assembly GCF_003676395.1. NCBI lineage: Eukaryota > Metazoa > Chordata > Mammalia > Artiodactyla > Delphinidae > Aethalodelphis > Aethalodelphis obliquidens. Next base: position 14,354,363 of record NW_020837981.1, on the reverse strand, counting down.
AAGAAAACCAGGAAACATTTGGGTATATTGGCCCCTAGATAGTTAACATGCATTTCTAAGAAAAAATTTCACATGACCCCAGATTCTTGCCTCTTCCCATACATAGAAAAACACTAAAATCATTAACTCGAGAGGTCTCTTCTTTATGAATAGCAGTAATCTTTTTATGCTTGACTACATGTTTTCCCGGCAAAAAAGTTCATATATATCCTGGCTCCTCCCTTATCTCTCCAGAGCAGTTCCTCAGAGCTATCTGAGAGGCTATCTTCCGGGCTACAGTCCTCGAATAAAACTTAACTCACAACCTTCCCGTTGTGTAGTTTTTCTTTCAGTCTACACTTCCTACTGACTTAATAAGCATTGACAAAACCAGTCTCTTTCCCTAAGTGAATGTAACGGTGGAGTATGTTAAGGTAATTAAAACCTCTGGAGTAAGCTAGTCTGCTTTGTGTGTTAAACATGCAGAAAAGAGTTAATGCTTACCAACTGATTCCTTTTCCATCAGTTTTCTTAGTCACTAATGCTCTCCAATAGTCATGAGTGCTTTTAATAATATCAATTGCAAAGTCCTATAATTTGAAGAGATATACGTTAGAATAATAGAAACGTGTTCTTTTCTTATTCCCGATATTTTCCCAAAGCCTGATAACTTAGTCTCTTTTGAATCACTTCTTTCTATCAAAAATGGAAGAAATCATTTAAATGAATAAATCAACATCAAGCCTGTCGTGTGTCTTTAGACATCTGTTTTATGATGATATTGTCTTTAGATGGTAACAATATGGTTAAATTATAAGTCTCAATACAAATAGGCCTAAAGCTACAGTTCTGAGTGACACATTACCTTATCTTTAAATTCTGCGTCGAAAGCAAACTGGTTCTCAGGTTTTCCATCAGGAACCTTGTACCTTCTAAACCAGTCCACAGTAGCTTCCAGGTAGCCAGGTTTCAGCCGCTTGACATCATTAATATCTAAGAAGAGAATAAGATTCTCTTCTCAGATTGCAAGATGTGTATGTAATTATTTATGCATTCAATAAAAATATCAAGTGCGTACTTTGAAAGAGCTACGGGATGGATTATCAAAAACTTTCAAGACAATGTTAGAGCTAACACCTTGTTGAGAAGAGAACACATACACACATTAAAAGGAAATCATCGGGGCTTCCCTGGTGGCGCAGTGGTTAAGAATCCACCTGCCAGTGCAGGGGACACAGGTTTGAGCCCTGATCTGGGAAGATACCACATGCCACAGAGCAACTAAGCCCATGTGCCACAAGTACTGAGCCTGCGCCCTAGAGCCCTTGAGCCACAACTACTGAGCCCTTGCACCACAACTACTGAGCCCTTGCACCACAACTACTGAAGCCTGCGCGCCTAGAGCCCATGCTCCGCAACAAGAGAAGCCACCACAGTGAGAAGCCTGGGCACTGCAGCGAAAAGTAGCCCCCGCTCGCCTCAACTAGAGAAAGCCCGCGAAGCAACTAAGACCCAACACAGCCAAAAATAATTAAATAAATAAATAAAAGGAAATCATCTAGTGTCTTAAAATAGCTCTGACATTAAGTATACTAAGAGAACAATCAGTACCGTAGTGACTCCTACTAGATAAGAGAAGGGAGAAATAACTGGCAGCTACATAATGAGAATAGTTCGGCAGGTGTACATAACTTCTAAGAGATGGACAGAAGATACCAAAAGACAGGTTGAGGCTGTATTCGAGGATCACACTCCAATTACATACAAAAAGACAAGAAAAATGCATTATACATATTCATTGATAGGTTACATATTAAATGTGAATAGGCTTTTCTCACTCTACAGTATAGGCATTCAGTATCACAATACTTTAGTTCTGGCCAACAAAAAAAAAGTGTCCTGTGTAAAAAACTTTTAAAAGTTTCTGTACAGCCATTAACAGTGCCTAGCCTCAATGTCATCAAACTCAAGTTTAAATGACTGAACTGCTTCTCCATGCAAACAAATATTAGATACATGTGCAAAAAAAAAAAAAAATCCACCAGGAAAATTGTAATTGGAAGGAGGAATACATTCAACAACAGCTTATTTATATTTCTATAAAATAACTTTGCTTAAGCCCAGTTTATAATCTACATAGTTAAAGAATACCATGCATTTTATTATCAGGGTACCACTAAAAGTATGGAAAGGTTACAAACTGAACTGGGAAATGTTTAAACACTGATAAATTTCAAGGAACTTAGAATTCATATAAAACGTATCATCTGATACAGAAATAGTTTGAAAATCCAGAAATCCAAAATACAAGTGTAGGGTATCTTCCAACAAATTTTCCATCCAGTTCTATTCCTTAGGAATACCAACTGGGTGTCCGACAATTCAATTATGACACTATCTAACTGGAGTTAGCATCAAGTCCCACAGTCAGAGGGTTCAGTTCCACAAGACTGATCCCACTTCAGACGCTGATCGCCAAGTCCCAGGCCACCCATACTTCTGACCAACAGCTATAAATCAGAGTTCCCTACAACTCTCTCCTCAGGTTTGATAATTTGCTAGAAAGACTCACAAAACTCAAGAAAACACTGTGCTATGTTTACTGGTTTAGTATAAAGGATACAACTCAGGAACAGTCCAATGGAGGAGATGCATAGGGCACAGTATGCGGGGTGCATAGTTTCCATGCCCTCTGGTGGGGAGGCGTGCCACCCTCCCAGCAATTCAGTGTGTTCACCAACTTACAAGTGCTCTACATCTCGTGACTCCAGACTTTTTATGGAGCCTCCCCTCCCGATCCCAGAGGTCAGTGGTTGGGGCTGGAGGTTCTCACCCTCTAATCATTCAGTTTTTCTGTTGACTGAACTGGTCTGAGGCTAGCTAAGGGCCCCACCGTAAGTCACCTTATTAGCATAAACTCAGGGGTGATGAAAGGGGCTCATTATGAATAAAAAAGACACTCGTCACTCAGGAAAGTCCAAGTGTTTTAGGAGTTCCTTGTCAGGAACTGGAGACAAAGATCAAACATATTTTTGTATTACATTGCAGCAAGGAAAAATATAACAGTTGATTAACTCACTGACTGTGAACCAGGTATTGAAAGGTATGCTGGATCCTGACTAGGGAACTGTGAACACCAGACCCAGAGGAAAAAAGTAGGAGAAAAGAACTCAGTCAATTTTTGTTCCTCCAGTTGTACATTATACACGTACAGACAAAGTCAGTGGTCTGCAGAGCTCCCTGAACTGCCTCCTGATGCCACATCCAGATCCTACCAAAGACAAGGACTCCCCTGGCAGTCCAGTGGTTAGGACTCCGTGCTTTCATTGCCAAGGGCCCGGGTTCACTCACTGGTCAGGGAACTAAGATCTCACAAACCACATGGCAAAAAAAAACCAAACAAAAAACCCCCCCAGGATTAAAATATAAAAATAGCCCCCCAAAAAGTCACTGAATTTCAGAATAAAATAAATTAAAAAAAAAAAAAAAAGATCCTACCAAAGACAGCACCAGTTCTGTGCTGTTCCCTGGATTCAGCCTCTAACCAGCATGCAACCATGTGCATAAAATGCTCAATTTCCTGATGCCCACAATTGAGGCAGAAGGGTCACTGGCTGTCGTGGGCTCACAATAGCAAAGGGGATCAACATGGCCAACTTGGTTGCTTTACTGGGTAGGCCATCCTCTTCCATGGCTCTGTGTGTATCCCTCCCAAAGTTGTGACTTGTCAAGAGTTCTACTCTTAGTTAGTTCTACCTAATACTCTTCCAGTTATAACTGATGATGGACATTGCCTTAGGCTGACATTTAAGGAAAGCTGCATACTGCTTGCATCATGGGGCCGACCCCCCAGAGAAAATTTTAGGGTCCTAATAACCTCTACTGCAGGGAAATGACACCCAGAAAATTGTGCCGATGTAATGATGGCGTGGCTTCATTAACTGTGGCCAAAGCACGCTATTTAGCATGTGCACTCTTGTGTAAATAGCACATCTGAAAATGGACACACAGTCCTACATTTAGAATCAGAGCTAAATGTCGGAATGCATTCTCATCGTACAAAATTTAGTCAATACAGAAGTATCTGAAACAAAAAGTCAGACTCTTTTCACCTTTCTTCCCAATGTACTATTAAAGGTTGGCGTTGAGTCCTTTTTAAATGAGTTTACATATAATTTGCATATATTTAAATATATATGAGATCGTACTCTGTAAAACAGCAGAAAGAAATAATGTAAGTGCTATATTTATAAAATTCTTAGAAGGAAACATAACTAAGTCTTTGTGACCTTGGATTAGGCAATGGTTTCTTAGATAATGATACCAAAAGCACAAGCAATAAAAGAATAGACTACATCAAAACGAAAAACTTGAGTGCTTCAAAGGATACCATTAAGAAAACGAAAGGACAGGGCTTCCCTGGTGGCGCAGTGGTTGAGAGTCCGCCTGCCGATGCAGGGGATGCGGGTTCGTGCCCTGGCCCGGGAGGATCCCGCGTGCCGCGGGGCGGCTGGGCCCGTGAGCCATGGCCGCTGAGCCTGTGCTCCGCAACGGGAGAGGCCACAACAGTAAGAGGCCCACGTACCGCAAAAAAAAAAAAAAAATAAAAAGAAAATGAAAGGACAAATCCACAAAATGTAAGAAAATACAGACAAATCATATATCTGATAAAGGTTTAGTATCCAAAACATGTAAGTACTCTTATAACTCAAAAATAAAAAGACACACCCCACTAGAAGGGTTATAATTTAAAAAGATAAATAACAACTAGTGCTGGCAAAGAAGTAGAAAAATCGGAACCTTATGCACTGCTGGCAGGACTGTAAGATGGTGCAGCCGCTTTGGAAAAAAGTTTGGCAGTTTCTCAAGAGGCTAAACATAAGAGTTACCGTATGACTCAGGAACTCCACTCCTAGGTATATACACCCAAGAGGATTAAAAACACACGTCCACACAAAAACTTATACAGGAATGTTCATAGCAGCTGCATTATTCCTAATAGCCAAAAACAACCCAAATGTCCATCAACAAATGAATGGACAAACAAAATGTGATATATATCTATATAATAGAATATAACTCAGCCATTAAAAAAATGAGTACTGATACATGCTACAACATGGATGAACCTAGAAAACCTTATGCTAAGTAAAAGAAACCCGACACAAAAAGGCCACATATTTTACAATTCCATGTATATGAAATATCCAGAATAGGCAAATTCATGGACACAGAAAGCAGATTAGTGGTTGTCGGGTCCTGGGAGGAGGAGGGAACAGGGAGTGACAACTAAAAGGTACAGAGTTTCTCTTTGGGGTGATGAAAATGTTCTAGAATGAGATGAGTGGTGAGTTGCACAACACTGTGAATGTACTAAATGCCACTGAATTGTACACTTTAAAATAGTTCAAACGGTGAATTTTATGTTATGTTAATTTCACCACCAAAAAAAAAAAAAGGGAATGAAGTACTGATGCACGTTACAATGTGGATGAACCTTGAAACCAGTATGCTAGCTGAAAGAAGCCGCATATCATGTGACCCCATTTATGTGAAATTTTCAGAATAGGAAAATCCATAAAGACAGACAATAGACTGGTAGTCGTCAGGGACTGAGCGATGTGGGGATAGGGGGTGACTGCTAATGGATATGGGGCTTCCTGTCAGAGTGGTGAAAATGTTCTGGAACTAGATAGTGGTGATGGTTAACAGACTAGCGTATGTATCAAAACCCACAGAACTGTACACTTTAAAATGGTGAATTTTATGGCATGTGGATTATATCTCAGTTTTCAAATTTTTAAAAATAAATAAATAGAGCAACTAAGTGTTAGCATGTGGGGAAGGAAAGAAGAAAACAGGAAATACAAACTACCAGATTTGCTCTTTCCTGGAATGAAGGAGAAAGTTTACTTAGTTAACCACAGAAGTTCAGTAGTAGAAATAGCAATGCTTTGTTAAATGTTTTGCTCCTCCATTCTTTAACAGTTTGAAGGCATGGGCTTACAACTCTGTCATTACAGGTTAAGTTTGGTGCTGGGTAAGATTTAGGTATAAAGACTTCAGACCCTACAAATATTTCTTACCGTTATAATTGGCTGCATCAGGATCATCCACGTTAATGGCAATGACTTTCCAGTCGGTTTCCCCTTCATCGATCATAGCCAGTATGCCCAGAACTTTCACCCTGATTATTTCCCCTCTTGCACATACCTGAAAGTCAAAAAACACAGCCAGATCAATACTACAGAATGAAACTTTGGAAGAAAAGTTTTACTTGGTGGATAATAGGAAATGAGGAAGACGCCAAATTTCTGCAAACTTAAGATTGTTCCTTTAAGCAATTTTTAAAAAGCTAGGAGGGACCTTCAAGATGGAGGAGGAGTAAGATGTGGAGATCCACCTTCCACCCCACAAATACATCAAAAATACATCTACATGTGGAACAACTCCTACAGAACACCTACTGAATGCTGGCAGAAGACCTCAGACTTCCCAAAAGGGTCTTGGTGCTCCAGCCAGGTGTCAGGCCAGAGCCTCTGAGGTGGGAGAGGCGAATTCAGGACATTGGATCACCAGAGACCTCCTGGCCCCACGTAATATCAATCAGTGAGAGCTCTCCCAGAGATCTCTGTCTCAAAGCTAAGACCCAGCTCCATTCAATGACCAGCAAGCTCCAGTGCTGGATACACCATGACAAACAACAAGCAATACAGGAAAACAACCCCACCCATTAGCAGAGAGGCTGTCTAAAATCATACTAAGTTCACAGACACCCCAAAACACACCACCGGATGCGATCCTGCCCACCAGAAAGACAAGATCCAGCCTCATCCACCAGACCACAGGCACCAGTCCCCCCGACCAGGAAGCCTACACAAGCCACTGAACCAACCTTACCCACTGGGCACAGACACCAAAAATAATAGGAACTACGAACCTGCAGCCTGTGAAAAGGACACCCCAAATACTGTAAGTTAAGCAAAATGAGAAGACAGAGAAATATGCAGCAGATGAAGGAGCAAGGTAAAAACCCACCAGACCAAACAAATGAAGAGGAAATAGGCAGTCTACCCGGAAAAGAATTGAGAGTAATGATAGTAAAGATGATCCAAAATCCTGGAACTAGAATGGAGAAAATACAAGAAATGTTTAACAAGAAGCTAGAAGAACTAAAGAGCAAACAAACAATGACAAACGACACAATAAATGAAATTAAAAATTCTCTAGAAGGAGTCAATAGCAGAATAATGGAGGCAGAAGAACAAATAAGTGACCTGGAAGGTAAAATAGTGGAAATAACTACTGCAGAGCAGAATAAAGAAAAAAGAATGAAAAGAAGTGAGGAAAGTTTCGGACACCTCTGGGACAACATTAAATGCACCAACATTCAAATTATAGGGGTCCCAGAAGAAGAAGAGAAAAAGAAAGAGAAAATATTTGAAGAGATTATAATTGAAAATTTCCCTAATATGGGAAAGGAGAGAGTCTATCAAGTCCAGGGAAGAACAGAGAGTCCCATACAGGATAAATCCAAGGAGAAACACACCAAGACACATATTAATCAAACTATCAAAAATTAAATACAAAGAAAAAATATTAAAAGAAGCAAGGGAGGGCTTCTCTGGTGGTGTAGTGGTTAAGAATCCCCCTGCCAATGCAGGAGACACGGGTTCGAGCCCTGGTCCAGGAAGATCTCACATGCTGCAGAGCAACTAAGCCCGTGCACCAAAACTACTGAGCCTGCGCTCTAGAGCCTTCAAGCCAAGCTACTGAAGTCCACGTGCCTAGAGCCCATGCTCCGCAACAACAGAAGCCACCACAATGAGAAGCCCGCACACCACAACAAAGAGTAGCCCCTGCTCACCGCAACTAGAGAAAGCCTGCGCACAGCAACGAAGACCCAACGCAGCCCAAAATAAATAAATTTATTTTTAAAAAAAGCAGCAAGGGAAAAGCAACAAATAACATACAAAGAAATTCCCATAAGGTTAACAGCTGATCTTTCAGCAGAAACTCTGCAAGCCAGAAGGGAGTGGCAGGACACATTTAAAGTGATGAAAGGGAAAAACCTACAATGAAGATTACTCTACCCAGCAAGGATCTCAACCAGATTCGAAGGAGAAATTAAAACCTTTACAGACAAGCAAAAGCTAAGAGAATTCAGCACCACCAAACCAGCTTTACAACAAATGCTAAAGGAAATTCTCTAGGCAGGAAACACAAGAGAAGGAAAAGGCCTACAATAACAAACCCAAAACAATTAAGCAAATGGTAATAGGACCATACATATGGATAATTACCTTAAATGTAAATGGATTAAATGCTCCCACCAAAAGACACAGACTGGCTGAATGGATACAAAAACAAGACCCATATATATGCTGTCTGCAAGAGACCCATTTCAGACCTAGGGACACATACAGACTGAAAGTGAGGGGATGGAAAAAGATATTCCATGCAAATGGAAATCAAAAGAAAGCTGGAGTAGCAATTCTCATATCAGACAAAATAGACTTTAAAATAAAGACTATTAAAATAAAGACTATTACAAGAGATGAAGAAGGATACTACATAATGATCAAGGGATCAGACCAAGAGTATATAACAATTGTAAATATTTATGCACCCAACATAGAAGCACCTCA